>NW_012150919.1:606460-747754 GCF_000956105.1 Propithecus coquereli
TTTTTGAGACAGAGTCTTACTCTGTTGCCCTGGCTAGAGTGAGTGCCGTGGCGTTAGCCTAGCTCACAGCAACCTCAAACTCCTGGGCTCAAGCAATCCTCCTGCCTTAGCCTCCTGAGTAGCTGGGACTACAGGCATGTGCCACCATGCCCGGCTAATTTTTCTATATATATTTTTAGCTGTCCAATTAATTTCTTTCTATTTTTTGGTAGAGACAGGGTCTTGCTCTTGTTCAGGCTGGTCTCGAACTCCTGAGCTCAGAACGATCCACCCACCTCGGCCTCCCAGAGTGCTAGGATTACAGGCTTGAGCCATCTAGAGGTATTTTTGATTGTCATGATTGGGGGTGAGGATGCTATTACCATCTAGAGGGTTGAGGATAAGGATGCTGCTCACCATCTTACAGTGCAAATGATAGCATCTTCCACCCAACAAAGAATTACCTGCCCAGAATGGCAATAGTGCACAGCTGAGAATTGCTGGTATAGATAAAAAGAGATTTTACATAAAAATAAAAGGGTCAACTCAAAAAAATAAAATTCTTAATTTGTGTACACTAATACCATAGCCTCAAAATATATAAAGCAAAAAATTGAGAGAACTAAAAGGAGAATAGAAAAATTCATAATTATGGTGGGAAATTTCAATACCATTCTCTCAGGAACTGATAGAACAAGTCAAAATCAGTAAGAATATAGATGACTCAAATAACACAAGTAATAAACATAATCTTATTGATATATTTAGAACACAATACTAACCATCTGTAGAATACACATTATTGTCAAATACGTATCGAACATTACCAAAATTGATCATATGCTGGGTCATCAAGTAAGTCTCAACAGCTTCCAAAGAATAAAAATTAGGCATGGTATATTCTCTTACCACAGTGGAATTAAGCTAGAAATCAACAACAAAAAGAAAACTAGGAAATTCTCAATATTTAGAAATTAAACAATATTTTTATTGCCTAATTTTAAATAACCTATGAGTCAAGGAAGAAATAACAATGAAAATTAAAATATATTTTGAGTTGAAATATTGGGAACACAATGTATATAAACTTACGGGATGGAACTAAAGCTGATTGGAAAGTCTTAAATGCATATATTGATTCTAGAAAAAGGAGGACAAAAAGCAATGATCTATGTATCCATCTCGAGAAGTTCAAAAAATAACAGAAAATTAAACCCAAAAAGGGAAAAGGAAGGAAATAACAAAGAGCAGAAATTTCCTATGGAAATACAGGATAAACAAAGCCAAAAGTTGTTTTTTTTTTTTTGTTTGTTTGAGACAGAGTCTCACTCTGTTGCCCGGGCTAGAGTGCCATGGCGTCAACCTAGCTCACAGCAACCTCAGACTCCTGGGCTCAAGTGATCCTCCTGCCTCAGCCTCCCGGGTAGCTGGAACTATAGGCATGCGCCACCATGCCCAGCTGTCCAATTAATTTCTTTCTATTTTTGGTAGAGACGGGGTCTCGCTCTTGCTCAGGCTGGTCTTGAACTCCTGAGCTCAAACAATCTGCCCGCCTCAGCCTCCCAGAGTGCTAGGATTACAGGCATGAGCCACCACGCCCGGCCCAAAAGTTGGTTTTTAAAAAGACTAATAAAATGGAAAATAATAAAATAACTAATAAAATAAAATGGAAAAGCCTCTGTTAAGACTGATCAAAAGAAATAGAGAAAGTACAAATAACAAATATAAAGGATGAAAAGGGGACACCATTTCAAATCCTACAGATATTTAAAATAATAAAAAGGATGTGTACAACTTATGCCACTAGGAAAACACATCTTACTAAAATTGACACAAGAAGAAAGAGAAATGTGAATAGTCCTCAATCTACTGAAGAAATAAATTTTATCTATAATTTAAAGATCTTTTCCCAAATAAAATTCCAGGCCCAGATGGCTTCACTGGGAAATCATACCAAACATTTTAGGAAGAAATAGTGCCAATATCACACATACTGTTTCAGAGAATAGAAAAAGAGGGAACACTTCCTAATTTACTTTATGAGGCTTAATACCAAAACATGACAACTACAACATTAGAAAGGAAAATACCAATCTCTCTCACAACAGATTAAAAAAAATCTCAACCAAAATATCAGCAGACCAAATTCTGGTATCCATAAAAAGAATAATACATGACAACAAATTTGAATATAATCTGGAATGCAGGTTGATTAATAGTTGAGAAACAATCAGTGTCATTTACCACATTAATAGATTAAAGGAGAAAAATCACATGGTCCTCTCAAATATGCAGGAAAAGTATCTGATAAGAGTAAACGTGCATTAAAAAAAAAATAGCACACTAGGATTGTGTAAGAATTTTCTTAATAAAATAAAGGATATCTACAGAAAACCTATAGCAAACATCATATTTAATGGTGAAATATTGAAAAATTTCCCTAGGATTGTGAACAAGACAAAGATAACTGCTATCACACCTCCTCTGTTCAAGATTATACCAGCGTTCTTAGCCTGTGGAATAAGTTAAGAAACGAAAGTACTATGATTAGAAAATAGTAGGTACAATGTTACTTGCAGATGATATAATTATGTGTATAGTAAGTCTAAAAGTATCTATAGATAAGCTATTAGAATTAATAAGTGAATTCAGCAAGGTCACTGGATAAAAGATCAATATAGACAAAAATCAGTTGTATTTATGTATCCCAGCAACAAACAATTAGAAAGTGAAATTTTAGAAATTTTACCATTTATAATAGTATCAAAAGCCATCAACTACATAGGAATAAATCTAATGAAAGATTGTAATAACTTTACATAGAAAACTGAAATATTATTTGGAGAAATTAAAGATGTCCTAAATAAAGGAGAGAGAGATTAGAAGATTCAATATTATAAATATATTATTCCTCCACAAACTGATGTATGGATTCCAATTAAACCAAATTAAAATCTCAACAAATTTTTTGGGGGGTGTGGAAATTGACAAGCTGATTCTAAAACTTATATGAAATGTAAAGGGCAAAAAATAGCCAAGATAATATTAAAGAAGAATAACAAAGTTGAAAGACTTACTCTACCAGATATCAATGTTTATCAAGGTACAGTGATTAAGACAGTGAGGTTTTAGCACAAAGACAGATGAACAATGAGACAGAATTACAAGATCAGAAACCAAGTCACACATATATGGATATTTGACTTATGCCAACGATGGCACTTTGGGAAAAGTCCTGTCTTTTAAATGAATGGCTCTGGGTCAATAAGCTATCCATACCTGCCCTCCTAAATCTTGACTTTTATATCACAATATATGCAAAATAAATCCCAGATACAGTATGACTTTAAATGTGAAAAGTAGAGAGGGAGGTAAAACTTTCTTAAATAAGATATTCCCCCACCCCCAACAAAATACCCTACTAACCTTAAAGGAAAGGAACGACAAATTGCAGTACCCTAAAATCAGAAATTTAGACAACAGTAAGTGAATAAAAAGAAAATCACAGAATGTGAGAAAATATTTGCAAGATACGTAATCAACAAGTGCTTGTATCCAGACTATAAAAGAGAATTCCTATAAATCAATAAGAAAAAAACACCCCAAATATGGGTAAAAAGCTTAAACAGGTATTTCACAAAAGATGTTAGACATGTGGCAAAGAAACAAATGGAAAGGTTCTCAGATCATTAGCTGTTAGGGAAATGCAGATTGGAATCACAATGAACTACTACTACGCTCCCACTAGAATCACTAAAATTAAAAGTACGAATAATACCAAGTGTTGGTAAAGATGTGGAACAACTGAAACTCTCAACCACTGCTGGCAGAAGTGCAAATTGGTACAACCAATTTGGAAATCAATCTGTCATTATTTACTAAAATTCAAGGTACTGTTCTCTAATAATGTTGGAAATAAAATGATTTCCTCCTTAGGTATATAAATGTGAACATATGTGCACCAGAAGTCATGTAGAAGAGTTTTCTTAGGAGCATTATGCATAATAGTCAAAACCTAGAAACAATCCAGATGTCCGTCAACACTAGAATGGATAAATAAATTGTGGAATAGTCATATAATAGAATATTTTATTGGAATGAAGATGGATAAACTACTGTCAAATGCAATAACATGAACTAATCTTGTAAATATAATGTTGAACAAAAGAAGCTAGGCACATCAAACAATAAATCCTGTATGATTCCTTTTACAAAAAGTCCAAACTTTATCTCTGGTCTTAGAAGTCAGGATAGTGGTTATCTTTAGGAAGGAAGATGGAAATTTTGTCCAGGTCATTAACAGCCACTCACCAATAAAATACCTTCTAAAGGGGATAGGCTGTTTCATTCACTCACGTGTACCCAGAATCCATCAGAAGACCTGAGCAAGATTTAGGCCAGGGATAGTGTCTTAGTCCATTTAGTGTTGCTATAAAGGAATACCTGAGGCTGGGTAATTTATAAAGAGAAGAGGCTTAGTTCATAGTTCCACTGGCTGAAAGGTTCACGATTGGGCACCTGGTGAGGGCCTCAGGCTGCTTCCATTCATGGCAGAAGGCGAAGGGGAGCCAGTGTGTGTAGAGGTCACAGGGCGAGAGAGGAAGCAGGAGAGAAGGGGGAGGTGCCAGGCTCTTTTTTAACAACCAGCTCCTGTGGGAACTAACAGTGAGATCTCACTTACTCTACCTCCCCAGGGAGGGTATTAATCTATGCATGAGGGATCTGCTCCCATGACCCAAACACCCCCCATTAGGCCCCGCCTCCAACATTGGGATCAAATTTCAACACGAGGTTTGGGGGGACAAACATCCAAACCATAGCAGAAGGCAAATAGATTTCATGAACTGTGCCAGCTCCAAACTGTTACTAATGGCTACCTGTGACATTGCGTAGAATGCATTCTGAAGCTGCATCCAGGATCAGTAGGAAGGATTCTGTGATCAGTTAGCAATGTCTGCTGTGGGTACCAAAGACAAGATGGTGGCAGATGCAACTATACTAGCCATCTAGGGCTTACAGATTTTACAACCTTGGGATTTTGGCTGATGGTGTGGAATGCTGAATTAAGAGCATTGTTTTCCCAGACACTCACCATAGGACCAAAAGAATTTTAATCTAATTATGGATGATATGACAGAAAAGTCAGTGAATCAATCTGTATAATTACTGTGGAAGTCAGGTTTGATGGAAAGAAAAATAATATGAAGGATGCTGGCAGTAAGTCAATGTGAAACGGAAAGAGAATCAGAAACAGTACTTACAACTTCCAATGTCTACGCATCAACTTTCCCACACGAATGTTCCGTGGGAAACTCCTCAGGACAGTTATAAGCAGGCCTGCTCATGACGGTTGCAAGACCTAGGTCAAGAGTGTAAACTGAAGCTGCCTATCATATAAAAATATTTAAAAGTTATAGATCAAGCTAATATACTATTAAATAAAATGTGTTCTATCTACCTACTTTGACAAACATACCTTCAAAATGATAAAATTGAAAAATTTGTAAGCAGTTATGGTCTGTGTGATTGAAAGATAGCAAAAATCAAAGATGATGAATTTATTTATTATTGTGCATGTCTGGCCATTCTGTTGATGGTCCAGTTATGTTTGGATGAGTAATAAAAACATACTTATTTAATTATTTTATATTTATTCCATAACATTTACTTCTTTACCTTCATTTCATCAAACTCAATATTTATATAACATGCATTTTATTGACTTAATACCAGATTAGATATACATAATGTCTGTACTACATTACTGTAGTTCTTCAATGGTTTTAAAAGATAATTGCCATTTGGAGAAATATGCCCTGCTGGGGCAGCAACAACTGTAATTGCTGGTAATATTCTCAAAGCAATTCCTAGATTAGGAAACAAACCAGGAATTTTACATATCATTACATTGGATTTATATATATAAATGATCATTATCACAGAATATATTACAAAATATTTTATTTTTATCATATATAATATTTATATCATTTTAAAAACCATCTCCTAAAGGAATATCTGGCTCCATATAGTATTTCTTAAGGTTTTTTTTGTTGTTGTTTTGTTTTTTTGAGACAGGGTCTCGCTGTATTGTCCGGGCTGGAGTGCAGTGGTGTCATCACAGCTCACTGTGGCCTCCTGGGCTCGAGTAATCCTCCTGCCTCAGCCTCCCAGTAGCTGGGACAACAGGCGTGTGCCACCACAACTGGCTAATCTTTACATTTTCTGTAGAGACTGGGGTCTTGCTATTGCCCAGGCTGTTCTGGCCTCAAGTGATCCTCCCACCTCATCCTCCCAAAGTGCTGGGATTCTAGGTGTGAGCCACGGCACCCAACCTTTAAGTTTTTTTTTTTTTTTTTTTTGAGACGGAGTCTCTCTGTGTTGCTCGGGCTAGAGTGCCGTGGCGTCATCCTAGCTCACAGCAACCTCAAACTCCTGGGCTCAAGCGATCCTCCTGCCTCAGCCTCCCGAGTAGCTGGGACTACAGGCATGCACCACCATGCCCGGCTAATTTTTTCTATATATTTTTAGTTGTCCAATTAATTTCTTTCTAATTTTAGTAGAGACGGGGTCTCACTCTTGCTCAGGCTGGTTTCAAACTCCTGAGCTCAAACAATCCGCCCGCCTTGGCCTCCCAGAGTGCTAGGATTACAGGCGTGAGCCACCGCACCCGGCCCAAACTTTAAGTTTTTTAAAAAGTATTTTTCAATATTGGGATGTATTCTATAGGAAACCAAAAATAGCACTGCCTTACTTGAGTGGTCTAAATTTCTCTTTAAAAGAGACCACAGCTTGAACAGAAAGTGGTTTCCATAGAGATTAGTTTCATGATCATTTGTTGGTAAATCAGCTTCAGAGTCATACTGATTCTTTTGTTTCCATATCCTGGTATCCTAATATTTTATTGGATTATTACCCTTTGTTACATATCTCACATGAAGTTTCTTTTTATTTAGAAAGACAATTTTTTCTAAAAAAGATGTTTTATAAAGTAAATGCTAACAATTTTAGTAGCAAGCAATAGTTTATACCAAATAACTACAGATAGCACAAATTAAAAATTATTTTCATTTCATTTTTCAACAAATACCATGATTCACTTTTCATTTGAAGATCTTCTGTTGTTTTACTGAATTCTTTTTGGACATTTCATATCTTGTCTAAATTCAATCTAATGCTTCAACAACATTCACATGGATTACTAATAAGTGTCCTAGAATGGTTATAAGGTCAAATTTGATGTTTTCATCAAGATTGTTCCATCTTTGGGAAGACCTAGAAAATATCATGTATAATCTTTAAACTGTTTCAAAGAATATCCCTATAAGAACAGGTGAGGCCACATCTTCTAACATCAAATTCAAATAATTTGACATACATCGCACAAAGAATGCTTAAGGGTTTGAGAACAAAATTCTGGCTTATATACTCTTTTATTAACCATGCTAGTACCTCAACAATCATTGATATTACTTATATTATTTATACAAAACCAAAATGTTTTAGTTTTAACTTTAATTAAGCCTTATATTTTCACAAAAATAAAATTATTTGCCCTTCAAGCATTTTATAATGTTCATCCAGTAGCCAATGTAAAGAACTGGTATTGCATGGCACATCTAGACAAATGTGTATGTATACACATTTAAGACCAGTTTTAATTGTTCAGTATCATAAAATGTTCTTCAGCTGCTTTGTGCAACTGTTGGCAGATCGCTTGCCAGTTCACACCCGAACCATGAGCTGGAATACAGAGAAAAGAAGAAAAAGGAAACTTGGTCCTATCAGGAAAAGGAATTTTGTTATACCAAAATGTATTATTTTCACACTGTCTGAGAAGAAGGATTTTGACATGCTAATTTTTCTTTTCTCCTACCTGAGCACTTCTCCCACTCAGATCTCCTCCAGACGCCCGCCTGCGGTGATCGTCCACACCGACAGCACAGCCACCCACACACCTTCGCTGAGTGTTGACACAGTCACCTCTGGTTTTGAGGGTGTAGGGAATGTGATGCAAAGCGGCTCTCCTCTGGGTCTTGAACAGTGTTGGTTACATGTGGGGCCCAGGGCAAGGATCCCTCTTGCCCTGGTCTGTGACTGGTATAGTGATAAGCGTAGGGAAATCCAAAGTTCATGCTGACCTTTCCCTGTACTACCAGAGCAAGGGAGAAAAGCGCTGGGAAGCACGTGCGGGATGGGCAGACACAGAAGGGCCCGGGATCACTCGCCCTGCTTCCCAGGAGCCAAAACGGGGAAGAGAGGTCCTCATACACCCCAGGGCCCATGGGTTGCCACAGAGAGCAGACGACAGAAGAAAGCTCAAGTCTTGCAGGGACCACCACAATGGGGAATGAAGAGGAACAGACATCTAAGGACTGCAGCATGATGCTTCCAGCTGGGGATCAGCGTGCACGTGTGGCCAGGTCTCCTACGGCACCAGCGCTGGCCCCTCACCCACAGGCCGGTTGGAACCACCATTGTCCACAACGAGCCAACAGACACCTCACCAGGACCAGGTGGGTGCGGAGCAGATCCGCCCTGCTGCTTCCACTCTGACGCTGTACTCCAGCCAGGGGGTGCAAGGTAGAGAGGGAACTTTAAATCACATTAGCAATTGATGCGTTAAAGTGAACTGGACTGAATCTTTTTGTTCCTTTTTTTAAAATTTCAAAATATTATGGGGGTACAAATGTTTTTGGTTACATGTATCGACTTTGTTATGCTGGAGTCAGGGTTATAAGTGTGCCCATCACCCAATAGCGTTCATTGTAGCCACTGGGTAGGTTTTCACCCATCCCCTCCATCCCTCTCCCCCCTGCTTGATGTCCAGTTTTAGTTCCCTCTGTGCACAGGTGTGCTCATCAGTTAGTTCCAGTTTAGTAAGTACTGAATCTATTTTTTTTTTTTTTTGAGACAGAGTCTTACTCTGTTGCCCTGGCTAGAGTGCCGTGGCGTCAGCCTAGCTCACAGCAACCTCAAACTCCTGGGCTCAAGCAATCCTCCTGCCTTAGCCTCCTGAGTAGCTGGGACTACAGGCATGTGCCACCATGCCCGGCTAATTTTTTCTATATATTTTTAGTTGTCCAGATAATTTCTTTCTATTTTTTAGTAGAGACGGGGTCTCACTCTTGCTCAGGCTGGTCTCGAACTCCTGAGCTCAAACAATCTGCCCGCCTCAGCCTCCCAGAGTGCTAGGATTACAGGCGTGAGCCACCGCACCCAGCCAGTACTGAATCTTAAATTAAAAAGGTGATGGCACTTAGGGAACTAGTCTGAGAAGTTAAGAGAGCCAGTAGGAAAGGGATTTCTCTAGAGAAGAAATAAATACAGCTATTTCATAGTGGTTAAAAGCATAGATTTTTGAGGCAGAGTACCTGCATTGAAATGTTGGTTTCTCTTCTTATTAGTTGAGTGACCTCTGATATGTTGCTTAATTTCTCAGGGTTTCAGTTACTGCATCTGTAAAATGGGGATGATAAAAGTATCAATTCCCTATAGATATTCATAGCACATAGATAAATATATAAAGTAAAATCCCTACCTCCCACTCTACCCCACCAGTCCTTACCTAATCTCACGTTCCAACAATAACCACTGTTATAATAATACATCCTATTTACAAAAATCATGAATGGCATCTTACTAAACATACTGATCTACAACTTTCTAGTTTCATTTAGCAATCTACTGTAGATATCTTTCCACATCAGGCTATAAAGATGTATCTTTATGTTTCCAAATTTGTACTACTCTTCATTGTATTATTGACAGTTTTTTACTACTACTAACAATGCTGCAGTGAACATCTTTGTATGTATATTTTTGCACTATTGTGGGAATACTTTTGAACAAGATTCCTATACATTAATTTGCTGGGTTACAGATTTGCTACATTTTTCACCAATATTTCCTCTAGACATTTACGAATGGACCCTCCCAATTATAATACACCTATTTTCCAACATCTTCTTCAACACTTATCTTTAACTCTTTGCCAACTGTAGAGGTGATAAATGAACCAATTGATGTTTGTGGTACCAGCCTCCGAGATGGCCTGCAATGATCCCAGCCTCTCGGTACGCACACCCCACGAGTATCCTCTCACATTGAATTGGAGCTGGTCTATGTGACCATGGCTGGCTACATAATTTGGAGGACTTAGTGTAAAAGCAGGAAAAAGTGCTAATAAAGTTACCATGAATAAAGGTTTTTCCTTTTTTTTAGTCTCTCTCTAAACTTGTCATGGTGTTTTTTAATTTGCTATCTAGTGTTATCCCAGGTAAAGAAAACTTAAAATGTTAAAATTTTAGCACAGATTTTACGTTTCATTTTTATATTGTGCAATGCCAATGTTGAATGCAAATATAAGAACATTTAAACTCATATGGAATGACCAAAATCACACAATTCATTTTTTGTAGCTTGTACCTGTATGTCTTTTGTTCTTACCAGCTCAAAATTAACTTTTTAAATTTCACCTCTTGAATTCAAAAGTTCAAAGATAAAGTGATAAAGAATATCAATACAGCAATTGCAGAGCTTTCAACCCAGTGCAGGCTCTTCTGAGTGCAGGGCCCTGTGTGACCGCACAGGTTGCATGCCCAGAAAGCTGACCTGTGTGAGTAGTGGAGCGTGGTGGAAGTGTTGTTGTGACTGCCAAGGCTAGGTATAAAGTCGTAGCTTCTGCCTTGCTCTTTGGGATGCTTGCCGTGAGGAAGTCAGTTACCATGATGTCAGGATGCCCAAGCAGCCCTGTGGAAAGGCCCACTTGGGGAGGAACTGAAGCCTTTTGCCAACAGCCAGCACCAACCTGCCAGTTACGTGAGTGAACGACCTTGGAAATGGATCCTCCAGCCCCTGTCGAACCTTCAGAGGACGGCAGACCCAGTCAAAATCTTGACTGCAGCCTCATGAAAGACCCTAAGCTGGAACTGCCCAGCTTAGCAACTCCTGAATTCCCAGCCTACACTGACTGTCAGAGATAATAAATATTCATTGCTGTTTTAAGACACTAAGCTTTGGAATGATTTGTCACTCAGCAATAGAAAACAAAAATAATGCTTTAATTTACATTTGCTTTAATTTTAATAAGATAGGCATTTTTTTTGCATGCTTGATGGCTATTTATACCTCTTTTTTCTTTTACCTGCTCATTTATTTTGTCCCTTTTTGCTGGGTCATGTATTTCCATCTTACTGATATTTAAGGAGCCCTTTGCAAACCAAGGAAATTAGACTTGTTGGCTATATGTATTGCACATGTTTTTCACAGTTTATAATTGTTGACTATTTTTTATTATAGAAGTTTAAATTTTACTGTGGTTAAATTAACCAGTCTGTCCCATTATACACTTTAGGTTTTGCCGCAGCCTTACTGAAGGCTTTTCTCATTCCATGGTTACAGAAATGTTTATCCATGCTTTGTTTTAGTGCTTTGATGGTTTCATTTTTATATTGAAAATTTTTATTTCTTTAGAATTTCTTTTGCTGATGGTGAGGGGATACAACTCCTCAGCTTTCCAACAGCCAGGCCGTTATGTGATTTCAATTATTAAATCATCTTCTCCCCATGGATCTGAAATACCTTCTTTATCACATCCCAGACTCCTGCCTATTGTTGGGTTTATTTCTGTCTCTAGATTCTCTTCCATTGATTTGTCTATTCTTGTGCCACATTTACTCTTCTATTTATGGGTATCCTGGATATGGTCATGTGTTTCATTTTTCTAGAATAATTTTGGAATCATTTTCAACTTCAAATAAATAAGTGAATCAATATCCCTTAATATTTTTATTGCACCAAACTTATGAAATTGTCCCTGTTAGAGAGTAAAGTCTGTCTTTGTATCAGTTCATGTCTATTTTATGTTGTTTTTTGATAAGCTTTAAAGATTGTCTTAATTTAGGCCCTATATATTTCATAGTAACTCTATTCCTAGGCTTTTAAAAACTGAAGTATAATTGACATACAATACACTGCACATATATAAGATACACAGTTTGATAAGTTTTGGCAACTGTATATAACTATGAAAGCATCAACACAGTCGAGATGATGGACATACCTACAACCCCCAAAAGCTTCCTCTTGCCCCTTTGTAATCACCGCCTCCCCAGGCAACCACTGATCTGCTTTCTATCACTATAAATTAGTTTTCATTTTTTAGAATTTCATATAAATGGAATCATACAATATGTACTCTTTTTTTGGTCTGGCTTCCTTTACTCAACATAATTATTTTGAGATTCATTCATGTTGTTCTATGTACCCATAGTTAATTTTTTCCATTTCTGAGTAGTATTCCACTGTACGACTGTGCCACAATTCGTTTATCCATTCAGCTGCTGAAGGACATTAGGATGGTATCCAGTTTTTGGCTATTACAAACAGAGCTGCTAGAATATTTATGTATAAGTCTTTGTATGGACATGTGCTTTCTTTCCTCTTTGGTAAGTACCTAAGAGTGAAATGTTTGGGCCACGTGACAGATATATGCTAAGCTATTAATATATTGCTCAGTGGCTGTATCATTTTACATTCCCACCAGCAATGTATAAGATTGTTTTCTATCCTAATTTCTAGTTACACTGCACTGGTAGAATAGAATGGGGTCTGATTTTATTCTTCTTTTTAGAATTTATGTAGGTTTTCTTTATGGCCCTACAAAAGATTGATTTTTATAAATGTTATATTGGTACTTGAAAGTGTTCACTGTGCTCAGGACATAGAATTCGACCTTATTGATTAGATAATTCGGAGCCTTTATAGGCCTACTTCCTTTTTGTCTGTTATATCTGTCATGTGCTGAGAGAAATGACTTCCAGTCTCTTACTGCTATTATGTTTTTGCCAATTTCTTCTTATGTTCTGCAGTTTTGTCTTATGAATTTTATTTATTGCAAGAAGATTCATGACTGCTATAATTTCATTGTGGATTGTCCCCCTCAACATAACGTCTCTTTCTTTGTTTTTTAAACTACTTCTTAATTTAATTTGATCTTACCCAATTTTAATATTTACTAGCCTTGTATTCTTTTGGCTAAATCTTTGAAGCATTTGATTACGGAAATTTCAAACATGTGCAAAGGTATGAAAAAAACAGTATAATAAACCCATATTATATCTATTATCCAGTTTTAATAATTATCAAATGTGGACCAATCATGTTTGTACTCTGAATACTTCCTCTATACCTAGATTATTATGAAGCAAATCTCTAATATTACATAATTTCATCTGTAAATATTTCAGTGTGTATCTCTAAAAGATAAAGTCCCTTAAAATAACTACAATACCACTGTCACCCTTAAAATTGACAATAATTCCTTAGTATCACCCCATATCATAGCATTCAAATTCACCTAAGTTTTTTGTGGTCTGTTCAAATGAAATTATGATCTAGATAAAGCCCATACATAGTAATTGTGTCTTTTAAACTATAGGTTTTCTGTTCCATCTCTTTTCCATGAGATGTACTTGTCAATTCATTTCTCTATAGTTTCTGTCCACAGCCTTGATTTTTAAGAGTTCATCCCCTTGGTTCTCTTTAATGTGTTTCCCAGTCCCTTGTATTTTCTGTAAACTGGTATTTACATCTAGAGGCTTGATCAGATTCAGATTTAACATTCTGGCAAGAATACTTCATAGGTAGTAGTATGTACTCCCATCAATTAGCATATGTTTACTTATAAATTTTTAATGTTTAATAATCTCATTTTTAATAGATCCATTAATTAATGTAGGTTGCAAAATGGTACACTGTTATATCTTATAATTACTTCTTCATTTGTAAACTGGAACACTTCCGTAAGAAGTATTTGGTTACCACTGTAGACTATCAAGACAACTATTTGGTTACACTAAGGTACTGTTCATATAGGAACGTCAGGATAAATGGTTGATTTTTTTCCATTTACTTAAAATTTCCAAATAGGTGAGTTGATTCTCTAGTATTCACTGAAGGTAATCTATTAATTTTCCCCTTTGTCTTTTTCTTTTGTAGTGTTATTCTGAACTTACAGATTTAAAATATCTGTTGTGTTTCAATCCATTGAAATTATTATTTTTAATTGATACTCAACTTGTCCCATCTTTGGCCTTTGGGTGCTCTTTGAGTTACATCACAAGTCCTTTTGACATGATGATCATAGCAGTCTTTGGTACATTCCTTGCTTTCTGGTACAACAAGATGTTCCAGATCCACCTTTTAATTTTCTTGTCCCAAATATGGAATCAGTGATTTCTCCAAGAAGCCCTGATTCTTTTTGTGCGTATATAGAGAGCACAATCTAGGTACTAAGGATTGAATTCTTTTTGTAGCCACTTGCCTGCAATGTATATGCCCATATGTTGACTTTCAACCTTTGAGAGTCATTTTATTTTAAATACATGAGTTGTGTTTTGTTCAACAAAGCAGTCTGAGATTAACAAAACAAACTGGTTTTTTCCCACAGTTCTTGAATATATAATTGGAATAGACACATTCAGCAACTGTAAGAATCCCTACATTGGTTTCCTATATAACCCACCCTTTAGAGTGTCATCTTCCAACTTATACTGTAACTCTCTTCAGTAGGCACTTCAACTCTTCTTTCAGGCCAGTGGTTTCTGGGTGTTTGCATATGTGGTAAGACCAGTTAATGAAATGGAAATGAGCCCATTGTGACTCTTCTATTTCTGTGAAATGAATTGTTTAGTCAGAAGTGATGTATGAAATGCTTTGATGCTGAATAAAGCATTTCACAAATCTAAGGAGGATGTTACTGTCAGAGGCATTGCAGACACAAAAGGTAAATTCATAGCCATATAGTGATTATTCAATGGGAACAAATTACCACCCACTCCACACTGGGGGATCAGCATTGGCTGATCTGCAGCTGGCTGGCTAGATGCTCAGCAAACCTTGCTAGATTGTCACTGGTGAGGGGAAGTCTGTGTTGTTGAGCCTGTCCCTGCCATCATGGCCACTTTGAACATGGGCAATTGAGCCAGCACTGGGTGGCTGGGAAAAGAGACTGGCTGATGTCCTCAGAGTATGTCTTCCTCTCTATGTAATTATTCTATGGTAGAATGATTTCTACCATAATGTGGTGAGCATTCACATTGCACACAAATATCCTCTGTGCCCTTTGCCCATATCCTTTCCCTAGACCTCCTTCTCACTAATTTTAAAATCTTATTTTTTCCAAAGTCCCTGAACTGCTGGCCAGCTCTCCTGCCCCATACACCTATATGAATTCTCTCCTCTAAGTATTTCATTGACTGTGTTGTCAGTGAAGTGGACTGCTTGAAGTTCTGCTAGGTGAGAGCATTTCTCCTCAACACTCTTTCAGGAATACTTCCAATGAGGTTATAATGCTACAGCAGTCTACCTTCTGTTAGTGCAAGTATCATTAGATTTGAGTTTTTCTTCCTCAGCCAATTGGTAATAAGGAATTCCCCAATAAAGTATAAGAAAACGTGTGTGGGGGGAATAATGAAACAGGAGTAAGTGTCGTAGGAGTCTAAGCCAATTGCTCTTGTAATTTATTTGTACCTGCAGGATTTGCTTAATTTTGATCCCTATTAGACAATTTCCATTTAATTACTAATTGCTGCTGTGACTGCTCAACCTTATTGCTTAATGAATCAGATAACAGTTCATAATGGGGAACTCAGATTACATGGCCACTGGATTTTTCGTAGATAAACATTCTAGCTCTACAAGAACCCAGTAAGGGACTTGTTATCAACTGGAGAATGGGAGCGTGACACTCTCTCAAGTCCTGAGACCTGCACTGTTATTCTCCTTTAGGGCTGTCCAGAGGCTCCATTCAACATTTCTTTGTGCTATGAACCTTTCAAGTACATCTGAGACTTGGCCCAAAGCAAAGCAGCTTTCACTTCAGCTTGGACCTTCTGCACGGCCTTTTCATGTTTGGAGCCCCCTCCAAAACTGGTAGGTACTCTGTAAATGAGCTGGTACACATATGTTGCCTCCCAGAGGCAAATCAAGCATTTTACCTCTTTTTAATGGTAACAAGTGCAATTAAAGTGTCAATCTCTTTGGAAGAGATATTCCAACATGCTTTAGATCCATAGACTTCCAAAAACCTGACGTTTTCGTGGTTTTTATCTTCCAACTTCTGGCACACGTGTCTTGATAAGATCTAAGATACTTGCTACTTCCTACTCATCAGAGCCAGTCAGCATTGTATCATCGATGCAGTGGACTATTTTGATTTTCTGTGGAATGTCAAGACAACCAAGATTTGTACTGATTAGATGATGGTAGAGAGCAGGAGGGTGGACATGGCCCTGACGCAAATGAAGGTTGCCGTTATCCCTGCGAGGTGAACACAAGCTGCTTCAGAAGACCTTGCAAACGGATGTAGAAGAAAAACATCAATACCTGAGTACTAAGTATGAGAATTTGGGTTGATCTGCTCCAGGAAAGATACCACATCTGCAACAGCGACTGCAACTGGCATCTTCACCTGAACAAGGATGTGCTAATCAAGTGTCACGCTCCAAGATCCAAACACTTCTCTGCAGGCCAGACAGGCGAGGTAAACGGGGATGCAAGAGAATCAACATTCTTATGCCTTTACAGTTTTGATGGTAGCACTGACCACTGAAATTCCTCCAGAGATGCTTTCGGTTTACATCCTTGTAGGGAAGGAAAGTTCCAAGGTCTTTCATTTGGCTCTCCCTATCATAATAGTCCTCACTCAATATATACAGGATGTGTGGTTTTCTTTTTTAACCAGTGATTAATATATATGCTGTTTTTTCCACAGCTGGAATATTCAGGTCTGGGAATGAAGGTGTAGAAGTGGGAGCATCTCCTAATAACCTACTTACAGAATTGTTGCTTCCTATCTTTGATTAGGTTCTGCTGGCTTAGCTGTCTTAGTTGCCAAGGGAGGAATGCTTCCACCAGGGAACATAATTGATTTATGCCCTTGATTTGTAAGTTGAGACTACCACTGGCCAATTTGGACTTTGTGCGTTACTCAAGTAACAGGCAAAGAAGGCTATTGTATTGGCTTGAGTGATCCCAATTACAGAGGGGACTTAAGTTGCTAAGACACAATGGAACTCGGTGGATTTTCTAGGGTACTCTTAGTATAATACTTCCATGTCCAGTAGGAAAGAAAGCTAATGGAAAACTCAATGAAGACCAAAAGGGATCAGACCTTTCAGGAATGGAGGTTTGGTTACCTCAGAGAACAGATTCTGGGTCAGCTGAGACACTGGCTAAGGATGAGGGGAACTGAAATGCATAGCGAGAGAAGAAGCTGTAACAACTGCTTCAATACCAGTTACAGAAATGGGGTAACCGCAAAAACACGTATAGACTGTAAAATAAAGGGATGGAAAAACATATTCCATGCAAACAGAAACCAAAAAAGAGAATGAGTAGCAATACTTAGATAAAACAGACTTTAAGTCAAAATCAGTAAAAAGAGACAAAGAAGGTCAACATATAATGAAAAAGGAATCAATTCAGCAAGAGGATATAACAATTCTAAAAATACATGTACTCAACACTGGAGCACCCAGATATATGAAGCAAATATAAGATCTAAAGGGAGATACAGACTCTACTACAATAATAGTTGGGGACGTCAACACTCCATTCTAAGCATTAGACAGATTATCTAAACAGAAAATTAACAAACATTGGATTTAAACTGTACTTTAGGCTGAGGTGGTGGCTCAGACCTGTAATTTTGGCACTTTGGGAGGCCAAGGTAGAAGGATCACTTGAGGCCAAGTGTT
The DNA here is from genome assembly GCF_000956105.1 of Propithecus coquereli. Taxonomy (NCBI): domain Eukaryota; kingdom Metazoa; phylum Chordata; class Mammalia; order Primates; family Indriidae; genus Propithecus; species Propithecus coquereli. The sequence continues at coordinate 624,202 of NW_012150919.1, forward strand.
CAAGATTAGGCTGGGCAACATGGCGAGATCCCATCTCTACAAAAAAATAAAAAAATTAGCCAGGCATGGTGGTGTACTCCTGTAGTCCTAGCTACTCTGGAGGCTGAGGTGGGAGGAGAGCTTGAGCCTTAATACACTATTGGTGGAAATGTAAATTAGTGCAGTCACTATGGAAAATTGTATGGGGGTTCCTCAAAAGTAAAAATAGAATTACCATGTGATTCAACAATCCCGCTTCTGGGTATTTACCCAAAAGATGTGAAATCAGTTTGTCAAAGAGATGTCTGCACTCCCATGTTTATTGCAGCACTATTCACAATAGCCAGGTTATGGAATCAACCCAAACCCCAAGTATTGGGGTGGGGGTAGGGGGACATGAGGGTCATAGGGCACAAAATCTAAGGCAGTAGGAATAAGTTTTTTTTGAGATCTATTGCACAGGGTCATGAATGCAGTTAATAATAGCATATTATACATTTCAAAATTGCTAAGAGTAAATTTTAAATGTTCTCACTATAAAAAATTATAAGTGTTTGAGGTGAAGGATATGTTAATTAGCTTGATTTAAGTACTCCATATTGGATTCATAAATCATAATATCACTTCGTTCCCCATAAATATATACAATTATACATTGTCAGTTTATAAGAAAATCCTTAAAAAGTTGACAGTAGCTGCTTCTGGAGAATAAGACTGGGGGGAGACAGTGGGAGTCAGAGATTTCCAAATCATAAAACTTTTTTTTTTTTTTTTTTCAGAGACAAGGTCTCACTCTGTCACCCCGGGCGGGACTGCAGTGGCGTCATCATAGCTCACTGCAGCCTCGAGCTCCTGGGCCCAAGCCATCCTCCCACCCTGGCCTCCCAACATAAAAGCTTTTTAGTGCTAGTTGACTTTGAAAATTATGTACATATATTCCTTATATAAAAATGAAAAGTAGATAATTTTTTTAAACACTTTTTTTTCTTTTAACAAAAGAAAGAAAAAAGATGGAAGGATGTTGGCAGGGTGGTAACATTATGTGATCTTTTTTCTATCTTCATCTTTTTCCGTGTTTCCATCTGCCTCTCCCCACCTCCACCTCCAATGAGCTTATATTATGATACTTTTGCATTCAGGAAAAAAACCCAAGATTTAGGAAAAGTTAACACCTTATTATATCCTCAGATCTCTACTCTGGTAGCTTGGATCTCAGGTGAGAGAGGTTCCTTTTTTCTTTAGCAAAAACCATGCTGTCCTATGTGTTTAGTTATTTTTTTACCCAAGCACTGTGCGACAGCTTTCCCCCGCTGTCCCTCAGGAAGCTGTGCAGGGACACCCCACTGTGGCCGTGACCTCAGGCTGTTGCGGTCAGCAGCCAGCAGAGCCTTCACCCGAGAAGGGCGGTCTGAGCTGTGCGCACTGAAGTGGAGCTGAGTGAGGGCACCTGGCTGAGCTAAACGCCCATGACTGGCCGAGGAGGGCGGCTGACCCAGACACGTGCGCGAGCCTCGACGTGTTGGTCCCATTGACCCAAGTCAGAAAGAGGGAGAGTTGAGAGCGAAAGAACAGGGACAGCAGGGACTGGCTCTGGAAGCTTGGAGAGTGGATGGCTGAGAGCTCTCACCTCTTGTGCCCTTCCTTCTGAGGCCAGAGGTCATGTGGGATAGTGGGAGAAACACTGGGCCTGGGAACTGGCCCAGCTCTGTCCCTTCGTGACCCTACGGCTTTGTGCGAGTCTTTACCTGTAAGACAGAGCTGCTGTTGCAGGGCTGCTGTGATCTGTAAACTATATGGTGCTTTTCAAAAATACAAGGAATTATTAATCAATATAGTTTATTGTTAGCAATGAAACAGTGGGGTTGGCTCAGTTTATTCCCAATCTCTTTGCCTGGGAGCCTCTTAGCTGTTTAACACTGAGGTTTGGGCCTTTCATGATTAAGATAATCAGATTTTCCCCAGCAGCTACCATTGACTTGGATTTCAATAGGCATAGAGAAACTTTAAAAAAAGTTATTTGTTTATAAACCCAACAGACTTAAATCCTTGTTTTTTATACTAGGAAGAAAACAGATAATGTCTAAAATGAAAGGTTAAGCAACAGCAAGTGCAGTGGACCCTTGAATAATGTGGGGGTTAGGGGCACTGACGCCTTGCACGGTTGGAAATCTGTGCATAACTTTTGATTCCCCCAAAACTTAACTATTAGTATAGCCTGCTGTTGACTGGAAACCTTACCAATAATGTAAATAGTTCATTAACACATATTTTGCATGTTACATGTATTATACACTGTATTCTTACAATAAGCTAAGCTAGACAAAAATGTAATTAAGAAAACCATAAGGATGAGAAAATACATCTCCTATTCATTAAGTGGAAGTGGATCGTCATAAAGGTCTCCATCCTCACCGTTTTCACGTTGAGGAGGCTGAAGGGAGGGGCTGGTCTTGCTGTCTCGGGTGGCAGAGGTGGAAGAAATCCACATGTAAGCGACCCCTGCAGTTCAAACCCGCGTTGTTCAAGGGCCAATTCCGTAAGTGTGACTTCGAACTGCAGAGATGAAGGCATAAATACCTTTATAGCGGTGTAAACCAAATTTCGCAGTCTAGTGTTCAGAGCCGACCACTATATCAGGCTTAAATTTTAAACGTGAAACTGTGGAAAATGTTTATGCGACAGAGTGGGCCAGCCTTCCCAAGGAGGTTCCAGTCACCAAGACTTACCGACCAACTCCAGTGAGGTTGTATTTGAACTGGACCAAACAGGATTTCTTCTTAGAGCAGGCAGAATAACTCTGGCGTCTGTAACCAGTTACTGAGCTTGTCAGAAAATTGATTTTGGAGGGAGCCGTTGTCGTCACACACACCAAGCGTCTACGTTGGGCCTGATGCGCTTCAGGGTGAAGACCCAGGACGCCCTTAGCCTTTACCGTTCTCTTTAGCCCAGCTTGCAGGGCAGGGTGGTGCGGGTTAGAGTGACTTAACACACAGACACACTTCCCCATAGATGCACCTGGGGCAGGAATCAGAAAGTGCTAGAAGGACTTTAGAGATCATCTACGGCATGATTTTCAAAAGGAAAGTCTTTCTGTTTCTGTTTTTAGTAGCAGAACACACACAAAAATGTTAAAACTTACAAAAAACCAGATAGAAGTGGAGTGAACTCCTGTGGTGTTGGTAGCTGCCCACCTGGCTAGTCCTGATCCCCCTTGGCTGTCCCTGCAGAATGGCCTGGGAGGTTCCCTAGAACACCTCACAGAGCAGCCTGAAACCCCCATTTTACAGACGGAGAAATGCGGTCTCCGGCGTTAGAGATGTTCGAGGGCCCCACAGCCAGGGATGTGCAGAGGCGGAAGCTGAAGCCAGCACCCTGGCGTCCCAAAACGTGTCCTTTCCACCACATCCGTCCTCACTGGCAGGCTGGCTGCAGACTTGGAGGGGCTTTGGCTTCGGCTTCTGTTCCAGGAAGGTAAATGCAAAACTGCGGAATTGCAGGGCCGGCTTGTGTGAAATCTACCCCGAACCAGCGTCCTAGGCTGACGCACTGAACTCCAGGAAGCAGGCTTAAGGCCGTTCCGGAAACACGTGCGCTGCTCTGCTCGCCTTGGAATTGGAAGCGCACAGCGCCTGTTGCAATGACCAAGAGATTCCAGCAGAGGGCACCGTTCCCTAACAATCTGAAATGCTATCCGCGTCGACGATGGCAACGCCAGGGAGCGCCTTTAAAAACGTTTGTTTTCCCCCAGTAGTCCTGGCCCTCTGCAAAGAACATAGAGTGTAGCAAATCAGACCAATTAAAACTTATCAATCGCACAGATTTCTGGGGTATAGCTTTAAAAGCATCAGGTGGCCAAGAGACAGTCTGATCTTCATACAGTTCACCTGCAGCCAGCTTTAACGTTTCTGGACCGATCTGGTTTTAATGCATAGCAGATCATGCCTTGCAGGAGGAGTGCGGGTCAGGAGGGGAGGTGGCGGGGGCTGCGCTACCCACTCAGGACTACAGCCTGACCCTTCTTTGCTAGCCCTGCCATTGCCAGGGAGCGAGGAACGGGCTCTCACTTCCTCCCACGAGGAAATCCTGGTCCAACGGGGTTGCTCCAGGGGCTTTATCGAAGAGACCACCGACCACAGACTGGTTCTGGCCAGTTTACAGAGGCTGCGTGCAGACTTTTCTTGTGTCCTGAAAGAACTTTTGATGTGTACGGCCTAACTGTAATATATTTAAATGGAAAGTCTCCACCCCAAAATGAACGTGGGACACGTGTAACATGCACATTTGCTTATAACACCTGTGTGCATCCCTGCCCTCATGAATATTCATAGCTCCTCCTATGACCTGGTGAATATGTATACTTGGCCAACCTGTCTGGCATAAATTCCTGTTCCACCCACCCCTCCCTCAAAGTGCCTGCCTTTTGGTCTCTGCCGGAAGCTACACTTCCCAGCCTGTTGGGATGGCCACACCGTAGGCTGTAATTCTTAACAAGAAATAAAATCTTCTCCAAATTTATGAAGACCATGGGTTATTTTTCAGTTGACATTACAAATGTAAATTCTTGGGCTCTGACTCAGACCTACTAAATCAGAAGCTCTAGAAGAAACCTGTGTTTTAATGAATTTTTCAAATGATCTAACGCATGCTCAAGTATGAGAACTGCTTGTCTAGGGACTATACTGCTTGAGATTGGTAGTCTAAGACAGTGATATGCTTACAGTCACCGCAGAATTGTTAAAATGCAGATTCTGGCTTATTAATAGTCAAAATCTGCATTTCTTACAAGCTTCAGGTGATGCTGCCGATACTGGTCAGGGCCCGCACTTGGAGAAGCAGGGATCTCTTTCAGATTTGCCAGATCATAAAATACGCCTCAAGTGTCTGTTGAAATTTCGGATTCCCAGGCTCTCCCTGAGACCCACTGAGTAGGACATCTCCAGAGGAAGGGCCTAGGGAAATGTATTGTTAATAAGTGCTCCAGAAAATTCTGATGATCAAGCAGATCTGAAAACACAGACTTCAGAGGGCAGGTTCAAGAGTTATTGATTAATGATGTCACCGCTGGGTCTTCTTTAAAGGTCTCGGTCCAGGCTGCGGAGAAGCACCTGGGGAGCTTTGATACTCCCCCTGCCCGGGCCACAGAGCAGAGCAATTACATCAGCACCTCTGAGGGTGGGGCCTACGAAACAGCACTTTTAAAAAGTTGCCCAGGTGATTCCAATGTGCAGCTATGTTTAAGAATCAGCGACCTTAGAAAACAGTCTGGCAGTTTCTCAGAAAGTCAAACATACAGTTGCCATATGACCCAGCCATTCCACTCCACGGTATACACCCAAATGAATTGAAAACATATGTCCATACAAAACCTTGTACACAAATGTTCATAGCAGCACTATTCATAAGGGCTAAAAATGGAAACAACCCCATGTCCGTCGGCTGATGAATGGATAAACAAATTAAAATGGATCTGTTATAGCCACACGACGGAATATTATTCAGTGATAAGAAGGAATGATGTATGTTACAATGTGGAGGAACCTTGAAAACATTATGCTAAGGGAAAGAAGCCGATGGAAAAGGCCACACATTGTATGATTCCATCCGTAGGAAGTCTCGGGAATAAGCAGATCCACGGAGGCACAAAGTAGATGGGTGGCTGCTGGGGGCTGTTGCAAGGGGGAACTGCCTGATGGGTGTAGGGTTTTATTTTAGGGTGATGAAATGTTTTTAACCAGAGATAATGGTTGCACAACATTGTGACTGTATTAAATACCATTGAACCGTATACTTGAAAATGGTTAAAATAGTAAATTTTGTTATACAAATTTCATCTCAAAGACAGAAAAAAAGGATCCATGTCCTATAAACTTTCCTAATAGAGGTAGATTTTAAGAAATGAGGCAAAATCTGCGAGTGGATTAGCTCACTCAGGAAGCAAACACTGAAATACACGATATGCTATGTCTGTGCCTCCCCAGTCTTGGACTCTTGGTGGGGTAGGGAGTAAATGGTTTTTCAGAATTTGATTGGAGTAGTAGATAGGATCAGATCTCTGTGATTAAGGGCAAAGAAGCCCGTTTCCATCTGTCAGTTGAAATTCTATTGATGGGAAAGTTTGCCCCCGGAATCCGGGAGGTTTTGCTCTTCTTACGTTCAGAGACTTATGGAGAAAGTGATTGCTGAGACACATTTTCTTACAGTATGGGGTGGAGGCTCAGGTTATTTAATTTGAATATGAGCAGAAGGACAACCCTAGAAGCTAGCGGTGTAGGGACCGTGCAGGCAGTTGGCAATTGAGTAACATTTATGTATCCTGGGAGGGGAGACTGAGACTTGAGGAGCAAGGTCATGAGACTCTCATGACTCCATGCCCTCGTCATTCGCAACTGGGCCTAGCAGGGAGGGATGTGCTGCTGTCAAGAGAAGTTGAAAATAGATCTCTCTCCTGGAAGTTCAGCTGTATAATTTATCTTTTTTGTTGTTTAATATTTGCCTCCCTTGCTGGACTCTAAATTCCACAAGGACAGGGACCATGTCTGTTATATTTACCACCTTATATTCAGCAGTGCTTGGCACAGTAGGTGGGCTCTCAGAACACCTCTGTTGATTGACAGCTGGAGGCCACAGGTACAGCCCCTTGGTGAGAGGTGAAGGCCGACAGCAGGGCTGCCAAACGAGGTGGGTGAGGTAAGGCAAGTCTGAGCAAACCTTGGCACCGTGGTACTATGGGGGTGGGAACAGGCTTACTCAGCACTTTGGGGAAAGAACTATAATCAAAAGAGGCTTCCTGGAGGTGGTGACACCTGAGCTGAGTCTCAAAGGAGGACCAAGGGTTAGTGAGTCGGAGACTGGAAATGCAGTTCCTGCAGAGCAAGCAACATGTGCAGGGCCATAGGCAGATGACCAGCCCTGGACCTGTGAAGCAGCTGCTAGGGTCAGCCTGGCTGAGGCTTGTTGGGATTCTACCCAGAAGGCCACGAGAAGCAACTGGAGGAGGGGGACATAGTCAGGTCTGTTACTGTAGAACCCACTGCAGCTGCTGTCTGAGGATGGATGTGAGAGTAGGTAGGGTAGGAGGCTGCTGAAATAGTCTTAGAGCAGGAAGAGAAAGGAGAGGGCTGTCTTGTGCAACTACAAGGATTATGTGCACGAGAAGAGGGGAAAGATTTGAGAGCGTTTTTGGTGGGTACATTTGTTGGGATTTGGTGATTGCTCGCTACTGGGAATGAGATAAAAGGATCAGTCCAGGACTGTAACAATGGTCATGGTGATACTGCTTTCAGCTAACACTTGGTGGGTGCTTATGCTCCAGGGACTGTGCCAAATGCTTCACACGCGCCGTCATCTGAGCCTCATCATGACCACTGACGTAGAGGCCGCTTTTATCCTGCTTATATGGATGAGGAAATTGAGACCTGGAGAAGCTGTGACCGGCCAAGCCCACCCAGTTAGTACGCAGAGTAGCCATGGTTTACCTCGGCAGTTAGGCTTGGGTCCTGTCCCCAGATTTTAGTTTGGGGGGGCTGGGTGCGTGATGGCACCACTCCCTCAGTCTGAGGGAGCAGGAGGAGGGGAATGGTTGATGGGTGGTGAATGACAAATTGTGTCTGGGACCAGTTGAGCTGGAGACGCTGTGGATTATTCCGTGATATCCCACAGGCATTTTCGAGTCAAGAGGACAGCTTCGGAAGGATCCTGCTAGAGGTGGAGACTTAGGAGGCAGCAGCCTACAGATGGTAGCTGAAGTCATGGGAATGAGAGAGACAACCTAGGAGAGAGCATGAGAGTGAGAACAGAAAAGGTCAAGAATGGGACCCGGGGACACCAAAGAACCAAACGCCCCTTGGATACGGCCATCAGGAAGTCCCTGGCAACCTGGGTGCGAGTGGCGCCTTACTTAGGGTGAGGGAAGAAGCGAGTGCCGGGATTAGAGAGGCAGAATCTGCCCTGCTAAGGACTGGGCTGCGGGAGGAGAATATCACTAGAAGGCATTAGGGGTGTAGAGGACTGTTTTTTTCTTTTAATCATTAAGGTGAGAGAGATTTGCAAATGTTACAGGCTAGAGAGATGGAACAATGGAAAGGGTGAATTTGATAACGAGTGGGAGGGAAGAGAAGCAATAGAGGGATGCCCCCGAGGCAGCGGAGGGAGAGGTGAGGGCATCAGCCTTCAGAAAGGACAGGAACACTTCCTGAGTCCAGAGAAAAGGATAGTATAGGTTTGAACCCACCCGGAACAGGACACAGGGGCTTTAGAAAGGTGAGACTTGGCCAAGGGCTCCAGCTATGGAATCCAACGCTATATTTGCACTGAGGCACCCTTTCCACAGGCTGCTCAAAGCCAATGACTAAGCGTGGCAGGGACACGATCCCCAGGGAACACATTTCCGGGAGATGTGGGGCCGCTATTATGGTCGACCTTGGCTCAAGGACTCCCCGATGGCCTTGCTGAACTTCCCGAACTGCGTGGCAGTCCTGGATACTTTCACCTCACCTCCCTCCCTGTCTCCTTCACTGGGGGTCAGAACTTGCATCTGTCACCTCTCTCAGCTTTCTCTGGCTCCCTTTCCACTTATCCCACAGGAATTTCTCCTAATAAAATCCTTGCACTTTAGTCCTGTTGGCATCTGTGTTGTGGAGGACCCAGGCTAACCTAGGCACAAGTGGGTAAAACCAGAAAGGTTGAGCAAATTCAGATCACTCAATGATCGGTGTTGAGCCCAGGGAGACCATGACAGATCTGATGTGACAGCAAACGGTGGGACCCTGGTCGCTCTCGTAGAGGTTTGCTGCTCACCGTGACCACCCACAGGCGCGAGGTGGGTTCTCGGGAGGTCCAGGCAGACATGACCACGTGAGGATGGGTGTGATTATAGACAAACTGATAAGGGGGCGGTGGGCAGTGGGGGAGAAGCTGAAGGGGTTCCCACCCAATTATCTGAGAGTAGGAAATGAGGTCGGCTCCTGTAACTATGGAGAGTCAGTGGGCTGGGGTCTCACACAGCGGAGTTCTGGAAGATTACTGTGGGGAAAGGAAGAGAAACTGACAACGGATGGAATGAAAGGAGGATAGTGGGAAGAGGATGGAGAAGTAGCAGGGGTAGGAAGACATCGTAGGGCCTTGTAGGCCTTGGGACGCTCTTTGGATTTTACACTAACTGTGAAGGGAAGCCACTGGGGATTTGGGGCTGGGGTCCTACATGATCTGGTTTGCATCTCAGAAGGACCATTTGGCCACCGCAGGATGTAAGAATGGAAAGAACAGACCAGCTGGGAGGCTACTGCCGTCATCCAGAAAAAGAGATGACATGGCTGGGAGCAGGGCGGGAATAGTCCAGGCGCTGGAGATGAGTGCGTTCCCCTCTGATGACTTCTCTCCCAGCGAAACATGAAGCAAGGGCACCAGCTGCGAGGGGGGCTGGGTGGGAGATGGGACCATATTTTTACCTATACATTGGAAGGACAGAAAAAAAGGTGAAGAAATTAAAAGTTTAAAAAAAATTTTTTTTAAACACTGCATTTTTAAGAAGAGGCTTAAATATTTTACGGCATTCTATTTTGAGCATTGGCTGTAAGACTTATCTTTGGGGCAGGAGCAGTGGCTCACACCTGTAATCCTAGCACTTTGGTAGCCTAAGGTGGGAGGATCACTTGAGGCCAGGAGTTCAAGACCAGCCTGGGCAACATAGTGAGATGCAGTCTTTATAAAAAATAAAAAAATTAGCAGGGCATGTTGGTGTGTGCCTGTAGTCTCAGCTACTGGGGAGGCTGAGGCAGGAGGCTTGCTTGAGCCCAGGAGTTTGAGGCTGCATTAAGCTATGACAACACCACTTCACTCTAGCCTGGGTGACAGAGTGAGACCCTGTCTCAAAAAAAAAAAAAGACTTATCTTTGATAAAATATTTTGTATTTTCCTTATAAAAGACCAGTACCCATCTCCTCCTCCCAATGAAGTAACCACTTCATTTTTTTTTTTAACTCAGTAATTTCTGTGTTTTTTTAAAGTTTTTTGATTTTTAGAGTCAGAATCTGCTTTGTCACCCAGGCTGGAGTGTAGTGGCACCATCAGAGCTCACTGTAACCTCAACTCCTGGGCTCCAGCGGTCCTGCCACTGTAGCATCCCAAACAGCTGGGACTACAGGCATATACCATGACGTCTGGCTTGCCATCCTTGTTTTGATGTGCACCAGTTACTGACACTATTCCATGTCCACCAGACCCCTCCACTGGGTTTTCAGCTCTGTCACATTCATAGTGTGTGTGTGTGTGTGTGTGTGTGTGTGTGTGTGTGTGTGCATGCATGAGCACGTGTACTTGTACGAAAGGCAGTCCGTGTGATGCAACCGTTTTTATAAATGTTTGCCTTTATAAACAAAAAGTGTGCCATATAATTTTATTAAATCATAGAAAACATTTGTATACAAATTTTTCCACTTTGGGGAAACTGGAATATTAAACAGCTGGATAACAAAACAGTTGAAAGATACATCTTGCTTTAAACAGAGACAAGTTTTAAGTTATCACATTTATTAAAACAAAAAAAGTTGAAATAATTGGTAGTAGGTTGTTGGCCAGAGGAATAATATCTCTTATAACCCTCAGTTTTCTATAAGGATGTTTTTTATTACTTAAATCGACAATGAGTTTAAAAGATGGTTAACTTGAACTCTGAATACAAAATCAATTTCTTTATACCTATGCAGGCTTTTGGAGTACTGTAAATGCCGAATTTTAGGAGTTGGTCTAGTTCCACAGGGCTGATTACACTTTGGGCCTTACTACAATGGCAAATGTGTATAACAGTGTGGAATATATTTCAGAATAAGTTAAATATTAAGAAATACACTATGAGAATAATATCCTACTTTTCTTCCTACCAAGTAAATTTGAAAGTTCATCTTAATGTTACACATTTATAAAAGGGTGAAGACTGAGGGATCCAGTGATACTGAAAATACATAACCACCATCAGAACCACATTCTCTAAACACTTTGGCATAATATATACAAATGGTCCTGCCAGATTCATGCTTGCAGTAATTCCACAGGGGATCATACGAACAGACTTCAAAGCTCACCAAATGAAAACAAGCAGTGTTTCTGTAGTTTAAGTCATCACTTGTTCTGCTTCCGAGCAGAGATCCAGAGGTGACACTGTGATGTGTCTACACTCACACCAAATAATCACATTGGCACAAATTAAATATTTTCAAAATCAGTTTAAATTAAATTGAAGACCGCTATTTTTAAGTGCATATTTTCTCCCTAGCTTTTGAACAAGTGTTATCACGCAAGAATTCACAAAGAACGTGTCAGAGGCCAACACATTTCCTCTGGGAACTCCCTGGAGTAACATACGAGACCTTTGGCCAGAGGTGGAGGGGGAGACAATTATCCACTCGAAATGCAAGGAGGGTATCAAAAAGTCATCTTCCCAAACTCAAGCCTAGATTTTTCAGAGTCATTAGAGAAGGGCTGAAAATGCTATCTTTGGGACTGGTATCTCACCTGCGGTGACAGTCTTCTTCCCTAGGACACTTCTTCCCCAAGACCCTTAATATTGTAAGCCTCACGTGAAGCTGCCCCCCCAGGTCCTGCCCCCACCCTATTGATCGGCCCTCTCAGGGAATATGTAAACAAATCTGGGAAAAACTGCGTTTCTGCAAGTTTTCCCTGTGTCAGTGAAAAACCTCTTGGGCTAAGAAAAATAATAATAGTAATAATAATAGGAACGGCCGCCCAAGTGTCAACTTCTTGCAAGGCTTGTCTTCTGCTTATCCTGCTGTAGACAACTATGAAGTCAAATCAAACACCTTTTGCCTGGCTTGCCCCAAATAGTATTAGTCAGAAACATTTCTTTGGACTACCTTATTCCTGAATCATGACAAAGGCTCATCAGAGCATACTTGGTCTGCCATCTTATTACTGGAGGTGAGCTGGAGATGAGACCAGGCTTTTGTGCAGGTTGGGATTCTGGCTGTGTCTGTTTCGACTGCGAACAGATGAAAACATGGTGTTGCAGCCGGGCACTTTGCATTTGTGGAGCTGGCGGAGGTGCACAGTTTTGTAGTGGGCCCTAAAAGTCCCTTTGTTACTGTATGTCTTTTGGCAGAGGTGACAGGTGATGGGCAACCCAGAGTGCAGGCTGGCGAGGCTCTGGTCGGCCTTCTCCATCAGGACACAGATGGGGTACTCGTCCTCCCCAGGGACAAGGCTCGGCCCTTCACAGTTCCCATCGCTGTCGTCCATCAGCACGGTGCCCTCCTCACTCGCCCCATCAGAGTCCCAGGAAGAATGGCTGCTGCTCTCCGACTTCATGCTCGAGGTAGTGCTCAAATCCAGGATGGTTCCCTCGCTCAGGGGGCCAGAGTTGTAGCTCTCCAGGCTGGCACCATGGACTTGGGTTATTGGGTAAACCAGACTGCCCATTCGACTCGTTCCCTTGAAGATGACAGATGTCTGGGAGGCTTGCTGCGTGAAAGCCACATCCTGATAGGCCTCCTTAGCCACATCTTTCAGAAGGTAAGCTGCACGGAAACGGTCTCCACTGTTCTCCAATGCTTCTGGGTTCAACACTTTTTGGTGGAGGTTTAGGTTTGAACTGTGTCTACAAAAGTGAAAAGATGGTTAGCAATGGGTTGGGCTGTTGTTTTAGAAAGGATCATCACTCCGATGATTCGGAGTGGAAGGACTCGGTAGATACCAGGAATAACTGGTGGCATAGGAGAAGCGATGGTAAGGGGTTCGGCTCCTGTGGGATGTACTTCACGTTTAGTGGACGCTGGCCCACTGTCGTCAGAAGTCATCATTCACTAGGAGAGCCCACCGTCTGGAAACTGGGAGTATGTAGTTCTCTTCGATTTCTACCATCTGATTGACATGTAACTCCCAGTACCTCATCTATAGAGAATGGCTAGATTACTTCAATTAGGCCAGTTTAACTGGGACACTGGAACTAGGCAATCCCAGGAGAAAACTGGTCACAAACTATAAGAAACTAAGAAATTTATTTCAGCGAAACCAGGAAATAATAACTTTAGAGCTGCACTGTTCAGTATGATAGCCACTAGCCGTATGTGTACATTGAGCACCCGAAATGTGGCTAGTGTCATATATCGAAATTATAATATTTTGGATATATTGAATTAAATGTTATTAAAACTTATTTCACATTTCTTTTTACTTTTTTAATGTAGCTATTAGAAGATTTAATATTTTTCTTTTGGATAGTGTTGGTCTAGAGCATCTGCATACACTTTACCTCGCAAGTTCTGCAAGTATGGGTGAAAACCTGATTGGCGAGAATTGTGTGTGTGTGTATAGTTTAGGTCATATCTGCAGCATTTCACTATACTGTACCAGACAGCAGTTTTGCAAATGCAGCAGTGTAAGCATACCACCAATCTTCTACCCAATGATTATTCCTGAAGGGCAGATAATGAGTATCTATTATGACACATGCCTTTTACTCATATGTTATCATTTGGATGTACCTTGTAAATCAATGTTGTTCTTGCTCAGAGATCCCCTACTAACTTCTGACAAGCAAAAACAGCCCTTACTAAGGGATACAATGTAAAAGGTGACAGGAGAATTATTCCAAACAGAGAAAATACTTCCCTCAATACAGATGAGAATGTATGCCAAGGTCAAGTAGGGAAAAGCAGCCTCACCAAAATAAAATTGAATTTTCTCTTCTAAATCTCCAAAGATCTATATATGTATGTATGTATGTATGTATGTGTATGTGTGTGTGTGTGTGTGTGTGTGTGTGTGTGTGTGTGTGTGTGTCTCAATATTTCATTAAATTCACAAAATTTACTATTCAACTTCTCTCTTATATCCCCTGATGCATTTTTTTTTCCTGGACATAATCAGAATTACACTCCCAGATCACCCACTTTGCAAGTAGCTCTTCTTAACTGCAACTCTGCCCTGTGATTATGTCAGCATTCTGGCTGAAGGGGCTGGTATGTGTCGGCAGAAAACCAGACACTAGATTGACGTATAGGTTCCAGTATATACAAGTGGTTTAAAAAAAAGTCAAACACATTTACTGGAACCTTGTACAGAAAGGTCCCTACTGCAACAAAGCAAACCTCTGGGCCTCACACCCAGCTCCCGAGTAGCCCACAAATACCAAGAGCTAACACGGAGGCGCCTCTCAAGCCTCGGAAAGTTAGATGCATTTCCCAAGGTGCCACATCCCCTGAGACCAGTAATAACTACAACTGCAAAGACTGTGTGCCAGGCTTTCTGTCTCACTTTGCTAATCCTGTGCCCACTGCCCATGTCTGTATCTCTTCCCTTCAACCTCTGCCTCCCTCTCCAACTCTTCCATCCTCGCCTCTGACAATTTTGATTAGTTGAGGCCAGTGATTCTCAAAGTGTGTTCTCAGTACCCCAGTGGTCCCTGAGACCCTTTCAGGAGGTTTCTGAAGTCACAATTTCATAATGATACTAAGATGTTCTTTGCATTTTTCAGTGTCATTCTTTCCCAAGTGTAGAGTTTTCCAGGGGATATGCGATGTAGATTATTGCAGCAGATCGAATGCAGAAGCAGATATGAGAACCTAGCTGCCTTCCACTAAGCCAGACATTAAAAAGATTTGCAAAAAGATTTGCAAAGCCCCTCATTTCACTAAATTTTTGTTTTGAAAAATGTAGTTATTTTTTTCATAAAAATATGGTAATGTGTTTATTACTATTTTTAAATGATATAGTTTTTCCATCTTTAATTTCTATAATAATATGACAAATATTGATAGATACAACCCAAATAAGAATAGCTCTTAGGGTCCTTAGGTTTTAAGTGTTTGTAAAGGGGTTATGAGACCAAAATGAGAGCTAACTGGTTTAGACATACCCCTCTTCCAGGAAGCCTTCCTATGTTCTCAAGAGTTGGATTAGGTGCCCACCCATGTGCCCATCGCAGCCTGCATTTCCCCCATGCAGAAGCCATCACATTCAGCTGTAACTGTCTGTTTACTGGTCTGTGTCCCCCACTACATTGAGGGCCTTTGTGGACAGGAATTGTGTCCCCAGCACCTAACACAGAAAGTTCTTGATAAATATTCTCTGGTAAATAAGCATCCGGGATGCTGTCCCAGTCCCTTCCTGGGGGTCTTAGTAACTGCTGCTGGCAGTAGCAGTGGCTCAAAGAGGGGAAGCTAACTGTTCCTACAGCAACGGGATTCTTATCTCTGACTCAGAGAAATGGTGATGAGTCTGGGCCTGCCTATAAAGTCCTATCTAAAATGGTGTCATTTTAATCATAGATTCCAAGTTCTAGACTATGGGAATTAGTCATTTTAATTTAGAATTCAAGATGCTTTCCTAATGTGGTGGTGGTGGGGAGTGCTCAGATCTATAAATAGGTTAGAACATAAGAAAATATTAAATATGTGAAAAAATATCAAATGACAATGTATCTTGAATCTAATATACCTTCTAATTTAGTAGATATTGTAGGCTAGAACAGTACCATAAATGTCAAGGATAATCTGACCAATAGGATTATCTCTTCTTCATAACAACAGCTTATTCATGAACAAACACTCCTCCTCTTGAAGGATGAATGAGAAGGACTGGTTCACTAATTAGAGTACTCGGGTGGTTTGGTTCAACAACCTAGCAACAGAAATAGGAATTCTAACTAGTATCTCCTGTGCTCTATCCTCTTTGCTAAAGACAATGAGTATGTTCTTATGAGCCTTGTCCAGGAATGTGTGTGGGAGTCCGTACATTTTCACCCTCTTAACAAATTAGGCATTACAATTTGGATTAAATGCTGGTATTGACTTGCTTCAAGTCAAGCTTGTTTCAGCTAATGCAGCATTTTAATATTCTGTGAACCATTCAGCACTTATTATATTGCACTTTATCAGACAGCTGATCTTTTCCTCGAGTCTCCTGGGGTCATCTTTTGGTCTGCTTGTTCTTACGTTTATAGGCTGGAGAGGAAGGTGACCTGAAGAGTGGTTAAGTGATTCAAATTCATGAAGAAAAGCATGAGCAAGATGGTAACACCCATGCTATGTCCCCAGAGTGATGAGATATGCTCTGTAGGGGGCACTTTGTAAACAGTTTGACTGTGTGTGTGTCATAAAAACTCAGGATCTTTTAACCACATATCACAGCCTTTGAAACAACCTGCCAATAGCCTTTATTCTTTGATATCTTAATATTTTAAAAAATCTTCAAATAAGCAGTTAATTCTTCCTTTTTCTTTCTTTTTTTTTTTTTCTGTTTTAGAGACAGGGTCTCGCTGTTGTCCAGGCTGGAGTACAGTTGTGCGATCATAGCTCACTGTAACCTTGAAATCCTGGGCTCAAAGATCCTCCCACCTCAGCCTCCTCAGTAGGTAGGACAACAGGTGTGTACTACCACACCTCGCTAATTTAAAAAAATCTTTTTTTGGTAGAGACAAGATCTCACCATGTTGCCCTGGCTGGTCTCAAATTCCTGGCCTTAAGCCTCCCAAAGTGGTGGGATCACAGGCATGAGCCACTGTGCCTCACTAATTCTTAATTTCAAATGTAGCTGGTTAAATAGAAACCAAGGGAAGTGTTTCATTTGATAGACTTCATATTATGAAACGAAAATCAGACAAATTTTGGGAAGCTACAGTGATAACTTAAAGAGCTCCCTCCTCACTCTTCAAATAGTTATTTATCTTTACCCAAGCTGCTAATGTGAGAACTAGTTCATGATTCCTTATCCCATACCCTTGGGTCCAGATGTGTTCCTGAATTCAGAATTTCTCAGACTTCAGAAAGGCAGAATGATGCATATACTAAAATATTATGTTATTTTATACCGAACATACCATCACTCTGTACTGAACATACATAAAAAATACACACAAAGGGGGATAAAAAAGATTATAAATAACCTCACCATCATTTCAAGTCAGGTTTTGCAGGCAAGTGAGTTTAGATTTTTGGAAGTGAAAATTCATGAATGTGGAAATATGAAAATTCATAGAACAGTGTTTCTCAAACTGATCCCTGGAACAGTAACATCGGCATCACCTGGGAACTTCTTAGAAATGCTAACTCTCAGGCCTCATCCCAGACCCAGGGAAGCAGAAATTTTAGGGGTGAGAAGAAGTCTGTGTTTTAATAATCCTCCAAGTGATTCTGATGCATATTAAAGAAATGATTGCCAACAAATGCCAACAAATGATTGCCTTAGAAGAAATGATTGCCAGCAAATGTCTTACCTGTCTCTGCTCCTGCGGGAAGGGAAGGTAGCACTGCAGCCCTCCACCGTGCATGTGTGCGTTTCTTTGGCATGTATGTTCTTGTGGTGCATTTTCACACTGCAAGCATTTTTAAAAGTCTTCTTGCAGATGTCACACTGGAAGTGATTTTCTTCCTTCTGCCTCATTAATGCATGCTGATCTATGTGATCCAGTTCTTTAGACTCTTCCAGACAAGGAAAAGCCATTCCCCTGTTGGACAAAGCACTGAAGAGTCCCCCAGCCAGCAGGCGCTGCTGCAGTTCCATGTAGTCAGAAAAAGGAACTCGGGGCTCCATCCCAGGTGAAAAGTGATGTTCACGGCCACCATCCTCCACTTCTCTTGGCACCATGATCAACGCTGGCGTCTGTTCAGTCCCTCTCTCTGAGTCGTGTGTGGTCTGCTCAGGGGTTTGGCTGATGGCTCTACTGGACTCAGTCACTGACTGGAGATGGCAAGGCCTCTCTTCTTCAGGGAGAGGCTTCCCTAAGTTTCCGGACTGTGTGTGCTGCTCCTCAAATGCTCTGTCTGACTGTGGGCTGCAGGCCTCCGGCTCATCTTCACTGACCACCTGCAGGGGCATGTCTTCATCTGAGCTGAGGTTGTGCCTCTTCTCAGCTATTTCCACAGCTTCCTTCTCTATCTTGATAGGCATACTGGACTTCCGGGATTTCTTCTTGGGAAGGGCATCGAATGTCATTTCGTTTGAAACCAGCTGTTCTGGGATTGAAGAGGACAACAGAGGAAGAGAAGGCAGCATCCCAGGTGTGTTTGCCAGCTCAGCAGGCGTGGCTGGACTGCGGTAGAAAGGAAGGACCGGCTGGACTGTCTTCAGGTTGGGAAAAAGCACACCATTTTGTACAATGTTTGGGAAAGCTGGTTGGCTTCTGGAATCCTCCCCTGAACCTGGGTAGCTGGGGAGAGGCCTACAGTCTGGTGATGTCACCGTGAAACCTGGGCGCTTGTAGTTCTCAGAGCTTGCCAGGTTCAGGCTGTTCCTGAGATCTTTGTCTCGGTTATTTCTGTTCATTGGCATGTGCAGCCGAGGGTTGGGGTTGGCACTGTGGCGGTTCCGGCTCCTTAGGGAGCTGAACACCATGTTACACCCTTCGATGGTGCACTTATGCTTGATCTTCAGGTGGACAGCGTTGTAGTGGATCTTGAGGGTGCCTTTGTCATAGAAGGTCTTCTCGCACGCAGTGCAGAATACTCGGCCCTTCTTTGTGCTGAGGCTATTCCTCTCAGGCTTCACTTTGCCCTCAGGGGACAACTGTGTCCTTTCAAGCTTAGCTACAATGCTGTATGAGCTGGAGTCACTTAAATGGGTACTGTCTTCTTGTTTAGTAACAGCATCCGGGCAGGTGAAACACTGATCTTTGTCAACCTGAAATGGTGTGGAATTGGAAGTTAAGAAGCTGCTATCTGGGAAGGGCCCATGGATTTCCTGTTTGGGGTCCTGACTTTGGTCCTGACCCTGCTCCAGCATATACTGATCAGGCAGTGACCCTATCAGTGCAGGAGGCAGAGGGTTGAAGAACTGGAAAGGCAGCATGAAAGTCATGTTGCTTATGAAGTTCTCAAAGGGGTGTATACTGCTGGGGTTTCCTTTGTCCACCGGAGTGGGGAGAGTAGAACTCCTGTGGCTGCAGCTCTCGATGAAAGCCCTGATATCTACATTCGCTGTGGAAGGTGGTATGATGATGGATTGCTCTTCTTTCTCTTGAATTGCCATGAGTTCAACTATGGACTTGGTCTCTCCAAAACGAAGAAACTGTTGCAAGGTGGCCACTTCCTCCTCACTGGTCATGATGCTCCAGTGATCCAGCACCTTTCCTGATGCATCCTAAGCCCAAACCAGAATTTAGAAGTGTGATCAATTTACAACTCCTTGTTCTTTTCTCTAAGAAAGAAGCTATTTTGTCAGGGCCTCTACTAGACTTTAGGAGGCTACCTTTGTACATATCAGAAAAAGACACCCCCTTCTGGATGAGCACACGGTTTGGGGAGTTGAGTCCCTGCTCACCCTACTGTCCCAGGCCAGAAAGCTTTGTGCAGAACCTAAACTGCACAAATGTAAGCAGTGATCCTACAATTGGTTTACAAGAGTGACATAATATATTACTCAAGTTGAAGTCAGAGAAACTTGGTGATTATTTTTTACCTTATTTCAGACCAATTGTTTTCTTGCATTCGGTATAATAATTTTCCCCACTAAAATTAAAATATGTATCATTTGAACAATAGTAACTTCTTTACCTAAAGAGCATAGATGGAGCAATCAGGCCTAGATATAGCCCAAACATTCATTTGCTGCAAGTTTAATAATCTTCCTAAGCACCTAACATCAGAAAATAAATGAACCTGTATTGATCTACTGCTCATGTTCACAAAGCAGAGCTGTAATTACACTGGAGTATTGGAGATCTTTCAAACTCTAGCAAGGCCTAACTTTTCCCAAAACTACAATAAATATTTTATCACAGAACATGTATTTGATGGCCTACTGAGATTTTTCACAGTGCATGTAAGAGTTTTGAAGATGATGAGGAATGTAACATCATAAATTTTTCATGCACTAGAGGTTCAAGGTAATTGATTCCATATTTTTAATCCTAACACTAGAAAGCAAGATTATTAGGATCATTAAATATTGATCGATGTCATAATGTAACATCATAATGCTACTCTACATAAACGGTTGTTTCTAGCCTGCTAGGGGTCCTGCACTAGAGGTGAGTAAATGTGTTTCCAGGGAAAGATTATGGGGTTTTGAGTTAGAAAGAAGTGGCTTCAAATTCTGGGTCTGCTACACACTAATGAAATGACTTTCAGCAAGATTTTGAAGCAACCCTAAGCCCCTGGTTTTTTGACTAGAAAATGGGGATAATATACCTACCTCATAAGATTACTGGAAGAGGGTCTAGGTCAATAAAGGATTGTTATTCGTGTTCGTTTTAATGATATGGCCTACCTGAGTGAGGCTGATGTCTATGTTGGTCTTGGAAATACATTCATCCCCCATTGCATTGAAATTTTTACCAAAGTTAGTTGACATTTTCTAGTGTAGTAGGAAGAGAAAAATGCTGTAGCTGTTTCATATCCCAAAGGAATGATATGCTTCATCTCGGGAAACATGTTCTTTGCTTGTAAAAACACCTTGATGGCCTCTTTAGATATGAAACATGAGGCCTACGCCCAAAGCATGGTCTGGGAAGAGAAGTAAACTACTCTGCAAAATAAAGAGGAGAAAAGGGATGAAGGACATGGAACACTGGAGAAAATAAGAGAAAGTGTAAGGATGCCAAAGGAGAATTGGAGAGAGAGAGAGAGAGAAAGAGAAAGAATGAGCAAGTTCATGAGCACAAAAATATCACAAGAAATGGAGCTGAGGGAGGAAAATCAGTGGATGGCAGAGGGCTTTAAAGAACAGGAAGGCGTGGCATGAAATTGTAAGTTGTCTGCTGTGTGGTTCTGTTAGGCAAATTCCCTTTTTAACCCCCAAACTCTCAGTAAAATCTCACACAGATAGCATCTTTTCAGTAGGTAGTTTGGGGCAGAAACTAAAAGAAATGGAGGCAGCACCCAAGATGGGATGATGAGGTTTGCTATGGAAGAGCGGGCTCAGTGAAAGCCAAGTCAGAGAATATGTAATGTGCCCATGTCCTAAGTTTCACCGGTATCTTGGGGAAAGTACTGGACTTCTCCCAGAACATGAGATTGGGTCTTAAACTGTTCCAAAAAAGTATTAAAGGGAAGGATGACCACTAAAGCTGTAGCATTGGGAGCCAACTGGCTTACATCAGTTACATGGGCACAAATTTCAGAAAACACTTTGGGACAACAGTGGCTGTGAACACTGTACCTGCAGCACATATCCACGGATATAATCCTGAAGGGTCCAGTCCAAGGCATGGAGGATCTGGAGAACCTCATCTTGCTTCAACACACTGAAGAGTCGGTCAAGTAGGATTTTCAGCCGAACAGGGATGGCCTGAGTCCCATAGAGCATGAGGCTGCTAATATCAAACACCACATTGGACTGGACAATCTCTACCTGGCTTGTTGGATACACAGTGGGGATCCTCAGCTTACTTAGAGCTGAAAAATCAAATTGAAGAAATACCATTTTGAAAAGTTCTAATTTTAAGAGAAACACTGCACAGAAAGTAGGGTAGGGCTAATTCTCAGTTATCTGTTCCAACAGAAAAAACACTAATATGCAAACGATTAACAACCTTAATAGCAATCAGGCTTCAGGTTATTCACGGGAACTTCTAAAACAAAACTGACTGGGCTGAGACTTTTCTGTCTTTCTCATGGCTTCTCTAAGGAATGAAATAGTCACAAACAGGGAAGGAACAAGGAAAAGGGGGAAAAATAAAGGTGGCAGGTGCACAATCAAGAGGATGGACAATCAGGAAGCATAGAGTCTAGAGGGAAAGAACCTGAGCTTGGGAATCTGAGAGATCTGGGTTTGAGCCTTAGTCTGCCACTTTCTAGTTGTGGGATTTAGCAAATTAAAGCACCTGAAGCTAAGTTGTCCAATGCAATAGTTGCCAGCCACATATGGATGTTTAAGCTTAGATTTAAATAAGTTAAAATTAAATAAAACTAGAAATTCCATTCCACAGTCACACTAGTTACACTTCAAGTATTCAGTAGCCAAGTGGTTACTGTAGGGTGATCATATTTGGCAAATAAAAGAACAGGATGCCCAGTTAAATCTGAATATGAAATTCAGATAAACAATGAATGGATGGGATATACTTATACTAAAATATTTATTGGGACATACTTAGGCTAAAAAATTATTTATTATCTGAAATTCAAATTTAACTGAGCAGTCTGTATTTTATCTAGCAATCCTAGGCCAGAGGCTACTATGTTAGATAGCACAGAACATTTCCATCAAGGCAAAATGATAGCACTCAAGCACTAATTGCTACATCTTTAGAATGAGGTTAATAAGACACTTACCAAATAGAGTTGTTAAGATTCAAAGAAATAACATATAAAGCTCTTAGCCTGTTACCTGGCACATACTAGTAACTTACTAGTTAGCTTACCAGTTAGCTGTCATTTTTAGACATTAAATCAGTTCCTGAATAACTGTAAGTTATTTAGAGGGAACACTACAGGCCAAGAGAGGGGGAAAAATAAAGTTACCATGGGCTACCCATCCATGTTTGCACTGCTCACACTGACGGTGGTTTATTTTCCCAGGTTTGAAACTTTGGCAACTACAGTTCAGAGTACAGCCAATAGCCTGCAAAAGAGGAGAACACAGGTATAGGTAGCATGTAAATGATGTGTGGAATACAGATTGCATTTACCAAACAAAACCTATTCGTCCGTCCAGCAGAATTTATTGAGCAATGCATGCCCACATTGTGCCAGGCCCAGAGGTGTATATTTTACCCTGGAAAGACAAGTAGCCGACATAGCACCTGGAGACTGTAAACACATTACACAGACATTCCACATGCGAGAACGGGCTACAAACATCACAACTTTTTAAAAGAAAAGGGTATGGGTTGGAAAGAACTATCCTACTTTGTCATTAAGATCCTACAAAGGGTGAATAGACACATTTTCACCAAATCTCTGAGTTGACCAGAGCAGCAACGCTGAAAGGTGCACAGAAGCTATCTTGGAACAAGTAAAAGAGAGAACGATCTGAACTGAGAGTAATCCATGGATGGAATTTTCCCCCCACCCCACCAAGATGTGGTACAGGCTGAAAATATAAATACATTTGAGAACACGTAATGGCTGACTACACTGAGGACGACTCCACTCACTGGACTGCGTGGCTGTCAGGGACATATGCAGCCTGGACAAGCCCTGCGTCGATGCCCCAGGTGCATGTGATGGTGCTGTGTTTGGTGTGGGGGTGTGGAGTGTACACGAATACAGCTAAAATAAAAGTAGAGATGTACGTGTCCAGCAAAGTTCTAATATTAAGAACAAAAGTTCACATACATTTTTACGGTGAGTTTCTCAAAAAGAGATAGAGGCCTGAAGAATATAATCTATTATTGAAAAGAGCTCTGGACAGAGCGAAGGAGCTCTGTCACTGAGGTTCGCCAGAAGAGCCGCTGGGTGGAATCTGTGTGATTCATGAGAGCCTTGAAACTGGGGAGTGTGTGTGTGTTTGGGGGAGAGACGAAAAGCCCTACAATTATGGGTTTAAACCTCTAATCTGCCAATAGAGAGACTATGTGGCCTTGTATGGGAGACAAGGAAGGGAGAATCTGGCTGAGGACTTGGGAAACTCAGTTTAAGGATTATATAACCAGTCTTCGCTTAAAAATCAGTTGCTGATGGGATTGTAAAATGATATAGCCCCTTTGGGAGACATTCTGACAATTCCTCAAAAATTTAAACGTATAGTTACTACACGACCCAGAAATTCCAATCCTAGGCATATGCCCAAGAGAACTGAAAACGTATGTTCACACAAAAACTTGTACACGAATGTTCATACCAGCCTTATTTGCAATAGCCAAAAAATAGACACAATGCCAACATCTATCAACTGATGAATGGATAAATAAAACATGGTAAAATCCATACAATGGAATATTATTTGGCAATAAAAAGGAATGAAATACTAATACATGCTACAACATGGATGAACCTTGAAAACATGCTAAGTGAATGAAGCCAGGTACAAAAAGTCACAGACTGTGTGATTCCACTTACATGAAATATCAAGAACAGGCCAATCTACAGAGGCAGAAAGCAGATTAGTGGTTATCAGGGGCTGCAAGGAGCAGGGAAGGGATGGGGAGTGACTGCTAATGGGTGGTGGAGGGGGAGAGTGTTGTTTTCACCTCTTTAAAAACAGCTTTACTGAGATATGATTCACGTATCATATAAACCACCCATCATATAATCTACTCATTTAAAGTGAATGGATACTAAAAATTCAATGATTTTTAGTATATTTATAGAGTTGCACAACCATCATTGCAATCTAATTTTAAAACATTTTCATATTCCCCAAAAGGAACCTTGTGTACAAGTTTAAGGTGAACATATGTTTTCATTTCTCTTGGGTATAGTCTTAAGAGTGAAACTGCTGGATCATATGGTAACTTAATGTTTAACTTTCTGAGGAACTACCAAAGTGTTTTCCAAAGCAGCGGCACCGTTTTACATTCCCACCAGCAATGTAGGAGGGGTCCAATTTCTCCACATCCTCGTCAACACTTGTTATTGTCTTTTTGATTATAGCTGTCCTAGTGGGTGTGAGTGATATCTCATGATTTTGATCGGCATTTCCCTGCTGGGTAATGATGTTCAGTATCTTTTCATGTATTTATTGGTCGTTTGTATTCTTTGGAGACAGGTCTATTTAGACCCTTTGTCCATTTTAAAACTGGGTTGTCTTTTTAGTATTGAGTTGTAAGAATTCTTTATATATTCTAGGTACAAGCCCATTATCAGATATATGATTTGCAAATATTTTCTCCTATCCTTAGATTATCTTTTCACTTTCTTGATGGTGCTCTTTGAAGCACGTAAGTTTTAAATTTTGGCCACAGTTTCTTTTTGAGGTGATGAAAATTTTCTAAAATTAGATAGTACTGATGGCTGCATAACTTTTGAATACACTAAAAGCCACTCAATTGTACACTTTATAAGGGTGAATTTTATGGTATGTGACTTACATGTCAATAAAAATGTTACTTAAAAAATTGTTATTTATATCACCCTGCCTAAATATAGGTTAAAATTTCCATGATTTGACTTTCTTCTGTGATTTCTTTTGGATTAGGATGGACCTGAACACAGCTGCAACTAGGGATTTTCAGGTAAAGGAACAGGGCTGTTCATAGCGAGGCATGCAGCAAATACCAAGAGCACTGCCTAATGTGCTCAAGAGGCTACCACAAAACAGGAGATGTGGTAGAAAAGGTTTTGCTCTTTGTAAAGTTGTAAAATACAATACAACGAACTCCATGTGATCACACGGTCTTACTTTAATAAGGTATGCATTCTCAAGGGGGGTTATATCATTGCCAAAGGAGTAAAAATTGGTTCTTGGGGGGTGAAAAATTACTCTTTTTATGTATACACCACAAAGGTACATTCATACATAAACAGTATATAGTACTATATGGTATGATATTAAAATTTCACTGGGGAAACAAATTATGAAAACATTTCTAAAATATCCTTAGATATGAGGGGTAATAAAAAAAAGATTGAGAAACACTGTTCTAATGCCAGAAATTACTTTACTTTTTGATTACAGAGTTTCTACTTGTATATACATATACAAATGTATTAAATATGTGAACATATACATCTATATAACTATACTTACACAAATAATTATATAGTTATCTTGAATGGAAGTTAAAGGATACAAGTGAGTGATGGTTTAATTTATATTACATTTATATTACATACTATCAAAACAAAAATTTAAAAAAGGCACCATTAGCTTAGTTTGTGGCACACAAATATGTTGTCCAGCATCTCAAACTTGGCTGCAACCCTCTGAACATCAGCTCACAGATGAACCAATCATCTGCATATTCTCAATACCTAATAGCACACGCAATTCTAAATCTCTAAAATATTTCACAATCTAGATTTCATAAATATGAATATTTTCAAGAAAAATTTTTTAAAAGGGAGAAAACTGATTTTGGATCATATCCTTGAAGATGTCACTCGCTCTTTGAAAACAAGATGTTGGAACTATATAAGTAAACTCGCATTTCATTTATTAGAAGAATTAGACATCTTTCACCAGAGATAGAGATGTCCTGGAACAAATGCTTCCTCCACTCCTGAGGACTCTGCTCAAAAGGCTCACACTCATGCAAAGTCCCAGGAAACTCTGGATGACTCTGTCTCAGGCTCAGTACAGCAAAACCACAGAGGGAACAATTCCAGGCACATCTCAAAGCCTAAGACAGAAACTTATCTTCACATCTCGTCATCTGACTCAGGTTTTCTCAACTTTGGCACTACTGACATTTTGGGCTAGACAATTCTTTGTGGTGTGGGGCTGTCCTGTGCATTGTATGGTGTCTAATAGCATTCCTGACCTCTACCCACCAGAGGCCACTTACACCCCACTCCTCCAGTGTGACAGCCAAAAATGTCTCCAGAGATTACCAAATGCCCTTAGGGTCTATACCACCCCCAGTTGAGACCACTGACCTAAACTGACCATTCAGTTATAGCAGCTTTTAGTTTGGAGACAGAATTTTAAACAATTTTATCTATAATTCCAATGTTTGAATGTTGCTTTATAAGAAACATTCATGTGGTTCTACATGAACCCATTTGAATAAGGCTTAAATAAAGCTCATTAAACATCTATAGAAATAAATCTCAGAGGAATTATTTATGAACTAAAAAAGCTAATTACAACGTCTAAGAAAACTTCCAATCTAAAGGCCCTTGGGTTTTTCCACCCATCTCAGAACTCCATGATACAGTAAAATTATGGCATCATTATCTAAAGATAAATTAAAACTTGTAAAATGAAATCAAACCCCAAAATTCTAATTACAGGACAAAAAATACTCATGTAAATCAAAATGGAAAATTCTTTAAATTTACATCCTTTCCTTTAGAATCCTAATACTTGTTCCATTTTTCAGAAACATAAAGCAGATGTTTACAACAGTCTGAACTCATCAAGACATGATTATTGCTTTTTACGCACTCATCTTAATCAGACTATTTCCGGAATTGTTATTAGTCACTTTGATGTGTTACAAATCAACATATAAAATTCTGGTTTGATTTTTTGTAACTAACATTTGCTCATTTATTCATCCAAAAACTATTGACACACCTAGTATGTGATGGATGATTTGGGTTTGCAGTCTTGGGATGGAAGTTATGATCTAATTTTTAGGTAGGCTCAGGGGACCCACTTCATTTTCCAGACACCCCTGCTCTACCTTCAGCATCGGGGGAGCTACCACGGGCCTCTTGTCAGGAGACACTGAGTTGGATTCCTGGCAGCGGCTAGCCCAGGCACACGATGGGGTAGATGCACACGCATCCAGTGCCCCACAGTGTAGGCCTCTGATGGGATTTGAATTATTGAGCTCAAGAATAAACTGTTTACTTCAAAGCTGTTTTTATCTCTAGTACATGCAGATCCTTTCATATCACTGAAGATAAATTCAGGGAGATGTTCTTGGGGGATTAGATGGAAAGGGGAGAAGGGAAAATAGAAGACCTTTGGAGTTCCCAGATTCACAGCATTAGCCCTTTGAGGGAAGTCATTTACAATACGGCTTCAGCACAGTGCTGAATTATGCAGTAGCCAGGCAGCTTTGTAGGTTCAGGTTACTTAGTCTGCACTGTCCAGTACAGTAGCCACTAGCCACATGTAGCTATTTATATTTAAATTAAAATCAAATAAAATTTGAAACTCAGTCCCTTTCACACTAGCCACATTTCAAGCACACAGTAGCCACATGTAGGTACTGGACAGTAGAGATACAGAACACTTTCATCATCACAGGAAGTTCTACTGGGCAGTGCTGAGTTCAGTGGTGAGACTAGGTACCCTTCCAGGATCTGCTCTTTGACATGGTAATGTTTGTGTTTAATAGGTGATCTTGTTTAATCACTACATTGTTGTGAGAAAAGAATTATTCTCAGGAAACCTAAATTTATGGAAGATTGTAACTTGCCCCAGGTCACACAGTTGATGAGCTTTATTGAGCATTTATTATGTGCAAGACACTGTACTAAGCAGTATACATGTATTATTTCATTTCTTTCTCACAACTACCCAGGGAGGTAGGTTATTACTATCCCCATTTTATAGATGAAGAAGCTGAGGAATTTACAGGCTATCAGGGTAGTCTCAAATCTGGATACTGGGGATAGATTTTGTCTTGAAGTATCAATCCTTGGTGCTAACTACAATTACATTTATGGTTTCATTTAATCCCTACAACCACTTTCAGAGTTAGGTATTATCACACAATTCTACAGATAAGGACATTAAAGTTCCATACAGCAAAGAAACTTCATCCATTGAATAAATATTTACTGAGCATTTACTAGCCAGGCATTGTTCTAAAATCTAGAGGTTAAAGTGTTGAAGACTGATGAGGTCCTGCCTAAAGTAACTGAAATTCTAGAGGAGAGAGGCAGAAAATGAACAAGTAAACAAGTAAGATCATTTCAGAATAAGGCAAGTGTTATGAAAGAACTGAGCAGAAAGCTATTCTAGAGATTTGACTGGGTGGCATGGAGGGGTAGGGTGAGGAGCAGGAATCTTTTAGACAGGGTCATCACCCAGGGCTTTGAGGAAGTGACATCTTGTCAGGGGATGGCAAGGAGCTGGTTATGTGAAGACCTGGAGAGGGAGGGAGAGTTTAAGGCAGAAGGCACAGCAAATGCAAAGGCTGTGAGGCACAGAACAGGCTGGGTTGTTCAGGGAACAGGTTAAGGGCCAGTGTAGCTGGAGTCAAGTCAGAGAGGTGACAGAGACCACTCTGCACAGGACCTCACGGTGCAGGTGAAGGAGTCTGGATTTTGTTCTAACTAACGGTGAGCCTTTTTAAAAAGGTGTGAAATGAATATAAAAAGATGCCTCTTACAAAGATACTTCTGTTTGCAGAGCGGGGAAGCCCGAGTTTCCCCTTCACCCCACTGGGCACCTTTCACTGATTGGTAGTAAAACTTAGAACTGGCCTCACTTATGTTTTACTTCCAGTGAAGCCGTATAACCTTCAGCTCCATGCCTTGGCACCTTTGACTATAAAACAGCTGGACACTTGCTCCTGCCTATCTCAGAGGCCTGCTAGCCATATTAATGAGGATACACAGATAGAGAGCTGAAGATCCAATTTGTACAGTGTCATTACTACCGTGCTTAGGTCCTCTGGTGGTCTGACTCGTAGACAGAGCTACCAAACATATCTAAGATGAAGACTTCCATAAAAGTTTCTCCACAATGAATCATTCCTGAAAGAGGCAATGAAACAACTAAAACTCCAAACCAACACCTAGCAGCTAGCACTGGGCCTGATACTTGGTAAACCCTCTGTGGGTACTGTAATATTTGAGGATAAATGCGTGATTGAACGAATCAATGAGAGAGAGCTACACCATGCTGATTACAGATGCCCACCCAGTATCTCTTTTCCCAATCTGCCTTGGTAAAAGAAACTTAATTTCTAAGTCTCCACTCGTGGCCAGGTGACTAAGTACTGGCCAGTTGTATACAATAGTTGAATGCAACTTACAGAAAGCTCCTTATAAATGGGAGCTGACTGTGCTGAGAGACCTGTTTGCTTTTCCTCCTTCCTCCTTCTCTTTATTTTTTATTTTAGAGAAGGGGTCTTGTTATGTTGCTCAGGCTGGCCTTGAACTCCTAACCTTAAATGATCTTCCCACCTCAACCCCCTGAGTGGCTGGAACTACAGGCATGTGCCACCATGCCTAGCTTTCCCCTTCAACATCCTTCTTGGAACAAGAACATGATGGCTGGAATTCAGAGGCCATTTTGTGACGATAAGGCAACCTTGAGGTCATGCCCTAAAGATAGCTAAGAAGAAAGGATGGCAACTATTATTTAAGGAGCTCTTTTACTAGCACCCAAATGCAGTTCCTAGTTTACACAGTGATCTTTCTGTTGACTTTGGAGAGGGCCATGTAAAAACCACATGGAATATGGTCCAATAGTAGAGATTACTGAGGTAAGTTTAGAGTCTGGGGCCCTCTCTTAAGTGTGAGATTCTATGGTTGTGCTAGGTTTTTACGGGTAAGAATTGTATGTCCCTAACTTGAAATTAAAGGATCCAATCTGCTAAACCACATGTCCCTTTTCTTTTTTCTTTTTTTTTTTTTTTTTTGAGACAGAGTCTTGCTCTGTTGCCTTGGGTAGAGTGCAGTGGCGTCATTGTAGTTCACTGCGACCACAAACTCACTGTAACCTCAAACTCCTGGGCTCAAGCGATCCTCCTGCCTCAGCTTCCCAAGGAGCTGGGGCTATAGGTGCACAAGACTGCGCCTGGCTAAGTTTTTCTATTTTTGGTAAAGACGGGGTCTCACTCTTGCTCAGGCTGGTCTCAAACTCCTGACCTCAAGCAATCCTCCTGCCTAGGCCTCCTACAGTGCTAGGATTACAGGTGTGAGCCACCATGCCCAGCCCACAAGTCACTTTTTAAAAGCCACCAAGCTTTAGAATAAAAATGCTTCAGGTTTTCCAAGTATTATTTTAATATGTTAAATATAGATCATTACTGTGAATATGTTTGAATCCTGGAAAACATATCAAAAACTGCCAATCAGGACACGTAATACAAGACAGCTTTTAAAGGAGCCAGCCACCCTTAGCATGTAGGAGAGAGCTTGGTTTCTCTTCACCTGCTGTGCAGCTATCATTCTCATTCTCTGTGGCTGCAGAGCTAGCCTTCCTGGTTCAGAAAACTCAATCATGCAAGGGAGGGCGTTCTCTACTCCACTGCTCTTTGGAGATGCTTTGCCTCTATACTTGTCACTTTTCTTATTAGAAATGGAATATTTTTTTTTGCTCCCTGCCTTGCCTCCTCTCACTTTTCACTAACTTCTTTCACTTTTTAAGTTTTCCACGGTTTTTCTCACATATGCACACCCACAGAGGTACAACTAGGATACTGAATATAGTATAATCATTTGCTGGATGGGCAATAAGGACAACTGGGAAGAAGAGAAGAAAACTCATGAGGTCCTTTCATGTGAGGCAGCTTATCTGCAGCTGAGGGCACTGGACTAAAGCCCACCTGGAGAAACACACACAGACCAGATGTTCATCTTAACACATCATGCCATCATCTTCCATTAATAGTTTAACAAAATGATAACTCTTTATTTAACGAGTTGTTTTTTGTTTGTTTTAAAAGCATTTACCATGTACTGGTAACCATGGGAGTCTCACGGAGATACAAAGATGAGTAACTCCCGGTGTTTGGCACTAGCGGGGCACATGGATTCATTGGGAAGAAAAGTCATACAACTGGGTCAGTCAAGAACGGCAGAGTGGAGAATAGGATCTGTCAAAAATTAGTATGAGTCATTCACTGTGTTAAAATCTAGGAATTCAAAATACACTCAAAACAAACACGAAACTCATTGGCCACCTTTAGGGAATGCTAGGAAACCAACTAGTTATTCTAAAAACTGATAAACAAAGGAAAAGAATCAAGTATATATTCTTTTCTAAACAACCTGTATTTCAGGGTAAACACATCATTGATGAGATGAAGATTCTCTCTGAATGTGAATCAAATAAATGAATACCTAGAATACCACCATTCCACAACTCCAAATGAAAAAGATGACAACCAGGCCATTTGCTCTGCATGGAAGGATACATACCACCACACATCTGGTGTTCTTGCCAAAAAAGTTCAAATCTGAATTGGATCAAGCCTCTTGATCAACTTCAATTTAAGAACATATAGGGGATAGAGGAATGTTTAAACGATACCACAAGGAAACAATCATTAAAATCCATACTGGGGAGCACTCTACAGGAAAATGACCCAGCTTTTTCAATAGATAAATTGCAAGGAAAAAAGTAAAGTATGAACCCATAGATTACAAAAGAAAATATATGGACCTTACTTGGATCCTGATTTGAACAAACCAACTGTAATACAAAGTTTATGTAACAACCAAGGAAATTTGAACTCTGACTGGAAATTGAATCATATTATAGAGTTATTGTCATTTCTTTAGGTACTCTATGGCATATTGCTTTTGTTTAAAAAAAAGAGGCTTTATGTTTTAGAGCTACATATTAAAATATATATGAATGAAATTGTATAATGCCTAGGATTTGCTTTAATGTAATCCAGTGTTGATAGTAACGGGAGGAATGGGTAGGAAATATAAATGAAATGAGATTGGCCTGAAATTGATAACTGTTGAACCCCCAGCACATATCACCAAACTTCATTAAACTATTCTAATTTTGATTGTTTCAAATTTTCTATAATAAAAAGTGAAAAAAGAAGTCAAGACTCCCACTCCTCCACCCTCCCAATTTAATAGTTCGAGTGAAATGGCAAATATAGAGGGAGAAATCAGGGTTGTACAGAGAGGCCAGAGGCGGCCTCTTCCAGGAGGAAGCAGGCGTGCTTTCATCAGTGCATGCAGGAAATACCACAGGCCCAGGCACAAGGAAAGGCTCACCATGTACCTGAGTGTCAGGCCCAGGGGCCACAGAGCACAGGTTTCTGTTATGGGCAGTGAGAAGTGACCTTGAAAGGCACAGTAGGGCAGGGGTGGGCCGTCCAGATGGGGAGCCAGGAGTCTGTTTATTGGGTTCACGTAATCATTAGGGTTCCGCGCAATGGAGCGACACCGTTTACCACAAGCATAGTTGAAAGGGGATTTGGGGAGGCTCAGAAACCAGGCAGGCAGCATTTGCAATATGCAAATGATGCCAAAGGAGAACTGACAGAAATCTGGTTTCTCACTGCAAGTATGGGATAAATGGAGAGGCCAAAGTAGACTGAGGGCATGGAGAAGGGTCTGGCAGAGAAAGGGCAGGTGGGAGGTAGAGTCTCTTCAGGTGACCGATGTTGGGCTGACTCTACCTGTGAGTAAAAAGTATACGTGACACATTTGTTGTGTTCTCTTGCAGTTCAAAGAGGATGATGAGGAAAAATACTTCTTTTGATGTCTATAAATCAAAGTATAAACCCTGTGCCAAAATAATTTAACATCTGTGCCTTTTAAAAAAAAGTATTAGCTCTGAAAACTGAAAATATAAAAGATGCAAACATTACCTTAAAAACCAAACCAAACATTTCTCGTTAGGAAAAATAAAAAACTATACAGAAATATAAATTATATGGATATATTTTTCCTTTGTAACCTAAATTTGGGAAACTTCAGAGGTAATCTTTAGAAACCTTTGATAATGAAAAACTGAAAGATGTTAGGGAACTTCTGAACATAGTTGAATCAGCCTGGGGAAAAAAATCAAAATACAAAACGAAAGAAGACACTTACACTTCAGGATGATTTAACCCAAGGTGGACAGTTATATAAGCCACGCAACTTTGCTTTTGTTGCTGATGAAAAATTAAGATGAAATTGTGAACATTTCTAAGTAAAATTTTGTAAACATTTCTTTCAGGGACTTAATGAGAACTAGATTTTTAAAACTAAGTTTTTAAAAAGAAAAGCTCAGACTTAGCTAATTAATATGGTAGAAGCACACAAATAATCTGTAAGAGGAGACAATCAAACTAATCTAACCATATGAAAAAATGTTAGAAGCCCGAATTAGAGTTTACACCTAAGGCAATCATTTCCCTCCGTACAGGGCTGTTTGGACCCAGCCTTCATAACATTTTATTTCTCCATCTCTCTTTTGCTTCACATTAGTCGGGTGAACTTATCATGTCCCCAAGGCAGAGTCCTCCTGTGATTTGTTAGGCTGGTTTATAATAATGAGTCCATGTGTGGATGGGAACAGTGACAGTCTGCTTATAACTATGTGAAATTTGAAAAGGCCCCAAATGGGACCCTGGAGAGGCCGGTCTGTTCTGTTTATACCCACCCTCTTTGGCTAAAATAGGCATGTGTCTGTGCAGAGAAATGGTGCCACACTGGAATCTTGGAATTTCCAGAATTAGGAAAAGGACTTCAAAGAATGACAAGATAAGCAGAAATAAGATTTTCAGGTGAAAACCAATTTTAAAGGAAAAAGAAATCTTTTCCAGATGCTCCTTCTGAGCAGAATCCAGTTATATTTAACATCTCAGATAAGTCATCAAAAATAAAGAAACAAGTAAAATAAAAGTTCCGTGGTAATATACTTGGCATAAGGCAATTAAAAATATGTATTGACTCCCTAAATCTTGATCTTAGATACCAAAAAGATGAGTGGCTCAGCACTGAGATTTCGCCTTAGCTAGGGTATTTGGAGTTCTTTTTTAAAAGGGTGGTTTCTGACAAAAGTAACTCACTCTAAATGACATCTGTAGAGAAGAAAATTCACCCTGGGGTGAAGCAAAGTCCTCCTGTAAGTAATTTACCTCGTGGAACCTTCGGGGCATCTCTTTTAATGGCCACGTCAAAATAACTTCTAAAGCCATATACGAAAGCTAAAAGCCATTTCTGACACCACCTCAACCGCCCCATAGGCTTCAGTTTAATTTTACTGACAAACTGAAATTTAAAAATGTTCCCTCGTTTATATTTATCCCTAGGCATTCACAAATGACAAGCGTGTGCTTAAAGAACAATTATTATTTGTTCCACAGGGAAACCTGTATGGCTTTTTCTCACCCATCAGGCTGGATCCTCTTTCCAAGCTGATGATCCCGAAGTATGGAAAGTGGGAACGGGCCTGGGATGCAACCCTAACTGCTGCAGGGAAATAAAAAATAAAATAACCTTTTACATAAACCTTCTGCTTCCAAGGCAATTACTCCATGTTGGTCAATATTTCTAATATGAATTATAACCACAGCAAACAAATCGTTGTCTCACATCCTGGTGGGTATCAACCAACTTCAAACTAACCACTTTCTCTCCAGCTGAAGGAGGAGAATGTTGCTAAATCCTTACTGGTCTGAAGGGACTCTATAGGTATATGATATTCCAAATTAAATCATGCAGATGTCTGAACATAATTATGAGTTTCCAGAGTACGAGCAGCATGTGTGCTAAGTGAAGATTTCACCACCTCTTCTCAGCATTTAACTGTAACAGCAACATGTTCAACCAACAGTTGACTTGAAATAGTAATAGTTTCTTTGTGAAATTAAAGTTAGCAGACTTATTAGATGAGAAATCAAATAATGCCTCATATCTTATTCTTTTTAACTACCTGAAAACATGCCAGAAAGAATAAAGTTACTTATCAAAATTCATCACAGCAAAAGGGGCAGTTATCTTTTCACACCTATTTAAAACAAAAATCAAATCCAGCACACTTTGTAACATCTTAAGTAATGTTCTTTTATATGGTGCACGAAATTTTATTTTGACATATACAATTTGAATGAGGTTTTAATAATGTCTATCAACGAATTTGGGAAGGGATAATTGAGAAGGCAGTATACCTATCACTGAACAAAAGTTTTAACACATAAACATACTCGCAAACTCAAAGTCCAAGAACTCTTATGAAAGATCCCATAAAATCTAATAGCAAATTAAAACAATGAACAAGGAATGAAAGGACACCAGAAAAAAAAATATCTGCCAAATGCTGTTTTTCAGTTCACTTATTGTCAAGCCAAAATCTTGTCGCTTTAATGAGAAGAATATATTTTTAAAAAACGGTTGCTACATCTGCTCTGCGGTCCCGTGCAGCGACACATGTTTTCTCACACACACACACACACACACACACACACACTCACACACACACACTCTCTCTGACAGGGATTCCAGGACACCAGCGGGGCCTCTTTCAGGCCCTCAAGTGTTACCAGCAGAGGCCTGGCTGAGACCGGGCGGCGGCCCGGTTTCAACGCCTGTCTTCGGAGCACTGCGGCGGGCACGGCCATAAAACTAGGGGACACTGAACCCAGCGTCCGACCCGGCCGACCCCACGCGACTTCACCGGTTCGAGCAGCGCTGCTCTGTCCAAGCCGGCCGGTGGCAGCCCCCAGCCACGCACGGCGCCTGCTTGCGCACCGCGCTGCAGAAAGCCCGGCTCCGAGCTGTGCTCTGGTCAGGATCAGATCTCCTCGCTCACTGCCTCTCCGCGACCTCGTCCCCTCTGGCTGACGAAGCCCCAGCAGCTCCTGCGAAGCCAGGCGGCCGGCGGGGCTCGGGGTCTGGCAGCGGCCTCCTCCTCGCCCGCGCCCCCGCCCCGCCGCCGGCCCCCCGCGGGGACCCGAGGGGACGCTCCCGAGACGGGCGGGCGCGGAGCTCGCAGGGCCCGGAGCGGGACCGAGTCGTCAGGGGAGCTCAGGGCAGGGGACGAGAGGGCCCCGGGGGCGCCTCCCGGGCGGAAACCTGAAGGCAGCGCGGGGACAGCTCGGGCTCGGCAGCCCGGCTCACCTCGCGTCGCTCGCAGGTGACCGCCCGGCGTGGCCACACCGCGGGCGGCTCCCACGGCGCCGGCTCCCCGAGCGCGCTCGGCAGGGCGGGGCACCTCACGCGGAACCGTCCCCAGGACCGCACGCGCGGCTGTGACACTGGCAGAATCCGCTCCCGCACCTTCAGCGCCGGGAGGCTTTCTGACAGGACCCGCCTGGATGGGGACTTCCAAAGTTGTCGGGGCTTTTTGTCGCTGTGGCTGTTGTCTCACAAAAAATTTGTCCCACAGCGGGCAGGAGCCCCGTCGCGGCCGCTCGCCCGTCCCCGCAATTCTCCTCACGAGTGACCGCGTTCACCACACGCACGCTCAGTTCTCCCGAGAAACAAAATCCAGGCAGAAAAACGGTCACTCTGAAATACCACTAATTCTGACGTAAAAGAAAAATAAAAAGCGGGCCACATCCCACAGGTTGGAACAGTGAGTCCGAGCGTCCCCGGACTGAAGCGCGAGGTGCCGCCTCTTCCCACGCGCCCGGGCCGCTCCGGACGTCGGGCGGCGACCGTCCCAGCCCCCGCCGCCCTCCCGGCGAGGACGCCGCTCCCTCCCGCCTCATCGCGGCGCCGCGCCGCCCCGCAGGTGGCCTCCAAGTCCCCCGGGGGCCGGCCGAGCCGCGTCCCGGCCCCGCGCCCGCGGAGAGCGCCGCGCTTACCTCAGCCATCCTGCGGCCGCTGCAGTGCCAGGGCTCCCGGCGCGTCTCCCCGGCCCGGGCCGCCCCGCGTCCGCCCCGGCTCGGCGGGCGCCGACGCATCCAAGCTCCCGCCGTCGGGCCCGACCCGGCGAAGTGGGCGGCTCCCGGGGCGCCCGGCCGCGCAACGCGTGTGCCCGCACGCCCGCCCCCTGCGCCCGGGGCGCCCCTCCGCCCGCCTCCCCGCCCCTCCCCCCGGGCCGCCGAGTCGCCCGGGGCCGCGGGCCTGCTGCGCCGCTCGGGAAGACGCCTCCTGCTCAGGAGGCCCAAACGCACTAACTCAGTGCAGCTGAGGCGAGGCCGTGGCCCCCGCAGCCCGCGGAGACCTCGCCGGCGGCCGGCGCGGAGGTGTCTGCCCCCGCCGGGCTTGAAGGCACTTGTTGCTAAAAGACGCAGACGTGTCGGTGTTTGCCTCTCCCGGGAAGGGCGAAACGCTCTGAAGTTCCCTGGCTCTCCTCTCAGGGCATGATTCTGCCTCCCCACCTACCCTGGGGCGCCCTCGGGGTCCCACGGGGCGGCGGAGGAGGGCTGGCCACCCCCACCGTCGGAGTTTACGCCCGAGCAAGTGGGGGGACGTTCCCCAGGGCGTGGAAAAGGGGACGCCGGGAGGCTTTAATAACGCAAACCAGCTCCCCCTTCCCTCGGTGACCCCATGAGTTAAATCTCGGCTTTACTACTTTCCCAGGACAAGCGTCTTTGCTTTCGGAGCCTCAACTGTTTCAGCTGTAGAATGGGATTAAATTTTCGCCCATTAAATTGGATGCTAAGGATGAAAAGAAATTAAGCGTACTGGCAAACCAAGCAGGAGCTCGGCGGCCCGGAGCACAGGCAGGGGGCTGAGGACACAGGGGCCCTGAGCCGGCAGCTGACGAGATCGCCCGCAGCTGCTGGCGGGGCCGGGCACGCGCAGAACCTGCGGCCAATCGGGCCTTGGCAGGTCCTTAGAAGGATTCTCTGAAGTCTGGACTTGGGGTGGGGTCCTGCTTCCTCCTTCCCCGATTCCTTCCACCTGCCTTGCTGCCGGTGGAGGTCCGTGAAAAGGAAACAAGGCTCTCCCTTCACATGAGAGGGAAAAAGAAGTGAGTTGCCCTCAGGCACACGGAGGGTGCCTGGTTCTGGCTCTGGAAGGCCCACGCGGACAGAAGGCCTCTGGGGGAAAGAAGCGGGAAAGGGGGGATCAAGGGGATGAAGAAGAAGGTGTGGGTGTCTGGGCTTCCTGGGGTCCAGAGGGCCCTGCTGCCTGTCCCCGGCTGGACACGTATCTGGCACGTGGCCAGATGAGTGTCCTGGATCTGCAGGCGGTGCCCTTCCTTGCAGGCGTGAGGTCTCACAACCACGTGAGATGGACCGTGCCCTGGGGAGAAGCTTCGTTTCTTCATATGGCTGACTTCATTACGAAGCTGTACTTTATCAACTCCAAGTCCAAACTGCTCACCTCTCATCCCTCCGTGCTCCAGCAGTGAGGGCTTTCTTCTTGCTCCTCTCTTCTGTGCCTGTTGTAACACAAGGACTTTCTGGAACGTCACCACATCTCAGAGGCCTTCGGTGACCCTCCAAGCCTCCACTTCACGTGCTTTTGCGCTCTCCTGACCCCCAGGCACTTGTTTCTGCCTCTTTTATCATGCTTATTGCATTCTGTAGCCTGGTTGTGATGGGTCCTTGTCTTAACTCCTTTGGTCATTACTCATTTTAGTGGCTTCTTGCTGTGAGTTGCTGTAGCCGACAAAACTCAGGTTTGGAAGGTAGAATGACTGGGGGATAGCCCGTTCCCAGCAACAGGAAGCTGGCTGAGGAAGTCAGCTTTCTTGTCCTCACTTTCCACATCTATGAAAGTTGATAGATGTGGGGCCCTGTCTCAGGCCCTATTGGCAGGATCGACTTGCTTAACTCTCTTCCTGGTTACAAACACAAGGAGGATTTTGGCAATACGTAGTTTGAAAACAGGCTGCCCCTCCTGACATGCACCGTTGGGATCAACAGACACATT
This sequence comes from Propithecus coquereli, assembly GCF_000956105.1. Taxonomy (NCBI): domain Eukaryota; kingdom Metazoa; phylum Chordata; class Mammalia; order Primates; family Indriidae; genus Propithecus; species Propithecus coquereli. The sequence continues at coordinate 663,150 of NW_012150919.1, forward strand.
TTTTTCAAATATGACAATTTTGACCCACAAGGGAATCAGTAGGGCTAGATGAAAATTACCAATTAATCTTCTGCAGGTTCATTTAGAATCATGTACCTGATAGTACCCATGTGACTCTCAGTCAGTCCTCAGATTTATTTCCCAGATTTGATGGGTTTCTCTGGCATTCCTTGGAAACATGTAAGCAGAAACTGGGCCTGAGAAACCACCTGTGCATGTAGACAGGAATGTGGTCCTGACTGGGTAAAGACCACCCAGGTCATGTTCCTGTTCTCCTACTGGCCAGCAGTGGGATCTGGCATGGCCTTCCCCTCCTCCAGGCCTCAGTTTCTTCGTCTGGCAAATGAGGGCATGCCCCAGAGACCACCCTGCTCTCACAGTCCTCACTTTTTGCTCCAGTGCTTCAGCCTTTTCTTTTGCGTCAAGTTCCTTGTCTTAGTGAGGGATAAAAACAGAATGTCTTCCCTAACTTTACATTACGAGGTATAAAAAAAAAACTTTATTAAAAGGGAGAAATACTGAGAAGGCACAAAATGAGAAAATCCTTGTGACCTGATCTTAAGGAGGCAAGACTCAGCTCTTCTGAGAGGAGGGGCTTTGTTGGGTTGCTCTGTCTCTAAGTGAGGCCTTTCCCAGGGCCGGTGTACCGAGACTCCGCATGCCGACAATCGGAGACTAATGCTGAGGGTTGGTCAGGGGGTTGCTGTGCGAACTGAGAGCCAGTGCCTGTCTAAAGTGGGCAACAGTTCTCTGCTTGTCATCAAACAGGAATGTGGGCTCAGTTTTGCCAGATTTCCTGAGTTTTCAAGAGAAGCTGGAAATGCTCTGATATTTAAAAGTTGGCAAACTAAATCAAATTTTTGATAAATATGGTGTGAGTCAAACAAAATGTTTGCGGGCAGAATCTGGCCAGTGTGCTGTTCATTTGCACCGTCTGCTACATAGTGATGTCTTCTTGAGGCCTGGGCTTCTAGTACATAGTAGGTGTGCAAAATATTTATAGAGTGAATATCATTCCCGATGGAGAACAGTACACAGCCTGCCTAAGTTCTAAGCAGAATTCTTAAAAGTCACACTGAGATTAGACATAACTTTGTTGTTTTGGATTCAGAGTCCACAAATGAGCTGGTAAACCTTTCCAATATTTACACTCTAGAAAACTCCCTTTAGTTATTAATAATTTTGTTAAATAAAGAATAGCTTCTTCTTAGGAAAGTAATTCTCACCAGATGTTTTTCCCCAATGGGGACAAATTGAAAAAAATTTTAATTAAAGAATATTTTTTTAATCATGGGAACCATTGTACTCAAAAGAAGAAATCACCTTGTAGCTATGGAGGTTTGGGCACTAATGATGGGAACATCGTATTACAGCAGGGCAGGCAGGCAGGCAGGCAATCTGCCTGAGGGGGTAGCCGCCTCTCACCTGAGCCCACCAGTGGCCCAGAGGAGGACCCAGCCCTGGGGCTGTTGGCAAGAGGACTGGGTGAGGGTTAAAGGGGCAGGGTAGGCAGAGTCTTTTGACATAGCAAGGTGGGCAGAAGGCTGCTGTCCTGTTGGAGGCTTTCTGCGGTGGCCTCTCCTGAGTCTTCCACATTCCTGTGAGGTGTCAGGAAACACCAGGAGACAAGAGTCACATTTGTGCCGTCACCTCCCGGCCCAGAGACAGACACCTGGTGGCGGCAGGTCTGGGCACATCTGCAGCTTGGCTCAGTGTTAGGGCCTGACTAAGCAGTACTCCAGCCAAGCTGGCCCCCCCACGCAGCTGCCTGCTGGGGGGCAGGCTGGCCTGCCACAGGCCTGGCACAGACATTGCAACTTCCCCCCTCAGCTCCAGGGCTGCTCCTTATTGAGGGAGAGGAGGTGAGGCTATTCTAAAGGTGATACAGGGCTTTGGTGGCAGGGAATTGTTCCTGTTCCTCCACCTCTCATACAAGCCCTGTGGTTGAAGGGACCAAAATGCCCTGCAGGTCCTGCTGCACAGAGGCCAATGTACTGCGTCTGGCATTTTGAGTTTTGGTAGCCAAGATTGCCAAATCTCAAGGAGGTGGAGAGAGGGGGTCGTCAGTGAGGAAGAGTGATAAATACAATAGCAAATTCCAAAGTGAAAACAAACCCAGGGCTGATTCTAACTGCTTCTCTGAATGTGTCTGCCAGTGACGCAACTTGTGAGCATCAGTCGCACCCTCTGCAATCAGTAAAAATACTCATTTCCTATATAGACAGGTTGAAGGCGTACAATGCTTTTTTTCAAGTGTAATACTTGGAACAAATATTGAAAGTTTGGCTGCCATTGTTTAGGTGTGTGAAGTTAGCTTCTCATTTAGTCTGTCCTCCGTAGCCTTTAAACAATCAGCAACAGTCATAAGAAGGCTGTGGCTTGTTTTTCGAACAGCTCATTCTCTCATCACCAAGGTAGTGGAAAGAAAATACCACAAGTAGACTTCTCCCTGGACACTTTGTTTAGTACTACAATTATATCTATGAACTCAAGGAGTTCTATTTTTAATTAAAGTGTGGAAAAAGTACTTAGTTGTTGAAAATCTCTTAGACTGGCACTTTACAGATTGAGTTGATGAATTTGGAATGAGTTTTATGAGAACAGGACAGATCCTGTTTTGATAGGGTTTGGGAGGCTGGTGAACATGCATCAGAAAAATTTTAAGGTTCATTATGTCTTGAAACATGGAGTCTTCTGCAAATTTAATGAACCATTATCCAAGGTATAGGAGAAAATATTTGGGTTACCATATCTGAGAATTTCAAATTAGGTCATACTGCTTTTGGAAATTGGAAAAAAAGGGTTAGGGAAGATGGGCTATAGGACATATTTTAAATCATTCTCAATTACTTACTAATATCAGACTTTAAAGACATTTTTGGGGGGTTTCAGTAAATTCTTAAGGGAAGAGAGAACTATGAGAAAAACAAACTTCAAGTTACCCATTTTGGTATGTTTTTGAAAAAGTAAAACCATCTTTAAATGTTTTATTTAGGAAATTTAGAGAAAATAGGTTCCTCTTTACAGACTTAGCCCTGATATTGAATAAAAATTAATTGGCAATCCAGAGTCTATGCATGAAAAAGGATTGTAGCAGACCCTATTCTGTGACTGCCTTCTTACCCGTTCATTTCCGCACCCCCCGCCCACGCTGTGAAGCAGCCACATCCTCTGGGTAGTTACTCAACCCCACTCTCACAGGTGATTGGCTCAGGTAACCCACTCTTAAACCAATCAGCACCAAAGTATTTTTTGTGGCCACAGGAATTGGTTTCAGGTGGTCCAATAAGCTTAAAGCTCAGCACTTTTGTCTGATGGATATAAAATGCCAAGTTCTTTTCCCACAGGTGTGAAGAAGAAAACGTGTAATCCCTGCTGTTGCTGGTAGCCATCTTGTGTATAATAAAGGAAAATCCATCTGGCAATAGAGCCGACACGTGGAGATGAGGAGAGTTGAGAGAACTGTAGAGACATTCAGCTGAAGCTCTGATTCGTGCCTGAAGCCTGTGGCCTTTGTAGATCTGTGAAAAGTTAAATTAGTTTTATCATTTAAGCCAGGTTGAGATGCGTTTTCTTCCTTCTTTTCTTTTCTTTTTTTTTTTTTTTTGAGACAGAGTCTCACTCTGTTGCCCAGGTTAGAGTGCCGTGGCGTCAGCCTAGCTCACAGCAACCTCAGACTCCTGGGCTCAAGCGATCCTTCTGCCTCAGCCTCCCGAGTAGCTAGGACTACAGGCATTCGCCACCATGCCCGGCTAATTTTTTTTTTTCTATATATTTTTAGTTGTCCGATTAATTTCTTTCTATTTTTAGTAAAGACGGGGTCTCGCTCTTGCTCAGGCTGGTCTCGAACTCCTGACCTTGAGCGATCCACCCGCCTCGGCCTCCCAGAGTGCTAGGATTACAGGCGTGAGCCACTGCGCCTGGCCCGTTTTCTTCCTTATTTTCAAGAGAAAGCTTCTCAACTGATATAGGAACTTATATTCAATTTTACTGGTAGATTATCCTGGGATGAAGGATAAATGAAATATCAAGTGTTCTCTGTTGCAACTGTGTGTGTTTGTTATTTGCACTTTTAGATGACTGGTGACAGAGGATTGGGAGAGAATCTCCTAACACAGGTCTTCAATCCATGAACCCTGGGTCGAGGGAGGAGATTCCTCCAATGAAAGCACGTTGTTGCTGTAGTCATGATTTTCGCCTTGATATTAAGTAAAATATTTTCCAGAAATGCACATATCTTTAATTTTTTGAAGAGACTTTTCTTCGTTGGATTTTGAGATTTAGGAAGGCAGGGACTGTTGATTTTTACTGTCTCTAGCACAGTGCTCTTCTGCACACAGTGGGTGCTTCATAAATATGGCTTTACCTATACGTGTATAAATGAAAAGACTTAAACACACATTACTGACTTGTAGCCTCTTAAAAGTACCTTCTCGTCAGCAGTGTAATGGAAGACTTCTAAAAATGTAATTGCTAACTGCACTTGGAAATCTACTTTGTCAAACTGTGGCTTCTAACACCTTGTCTCCAACACCAAATCGGTTTTGATACTGACGTTTTGCAGAGGTGTGGCTTTTAATCCTCAAATTACAGCACAAGTTTTAACAGGCCAGTTTTGTCTGTCACCAGGAATTTACTAATTAACAAAATGCTCCAGCACTAATGGTTTATCAAAAGGCCAGTAAGCAAGTAAGAGACATTACACAGGAAACAGAGCTGGTATGCTCATTGAGGGAATTCATTCAAGGAGCACCCCAATTACACGTTATGTTTGATTTCAGAAGCAAGCCCTGGCCATAGATCCTGTGTATGAACAAAACTGAGTTTCCTGAATGTCCACTCTAGGAACCACACGCCCCAGAGTCATTTTCACAGCCATGGGTATTTTGCAACAGTCTTTGCTACAAGCACTTCAATAAAAGTTAGTGGTTTTCTTGGGAGTCCAAAACAGGCGTATAACAGCCAGTGAGTAGCCTTCAATTAATGCCCGTCGTGACAGTTTTGCTTTGTTCCGTGGGAGTGTAAGAAGCTGAGGCAGGACACAGATCGCTCTCCCTGAGTGTTGGGAAAGGCAGGTCCGCGCACTGAAAGCAGGGAGTGTTCTCTTTATCTGAGGTGGCTGTCAAGTCTTAAATACTAAAACATGTAGGTGTACTTGAGTAAAGAGAGGGCACTGATGCTTCAAAGCTAACTTGATAGAAGGCAGGAAAGAAGAGGAACTGGGTTATTTGGCAGAGATGTAAGTTTACCCCTGAACGGTAACCTTTTTTAGAACCTTGGTGTCCTGAGATCCTGACAGAGGGTTGGACGCATCTTCGGGTGGTGTTTGTGCAGAGCAGGCTTTCTGCCTGCACCTCCCCTCTCACTTTCCCTCAACAGGACACCCCTAATGGATTGCAGATGTCCCACTGGGTTAGAAGCACGTTTCAGATACATCTGCCCTTCTTGCTTTTATGCAAAAAACACCTGCAAATCTTTATCTTTGGTCAGATTTACCACACATTTGAAGCTTTGAAATTTTGGTCCAGTGGGAAAGAGGAGCATGTCACCACCCTCCTTCTTAAGTTGAATTCCATAACTGACAACAGCCTTTGGGGGAGATGTTTTCATTTTTCTTTAAGGGTAGTAGTCAGTAAGGCTTTAAAAGCCTCAGACAGCTGAAAACTAATTAATTTCTTTAATCTCATAGAGTCTGTGGAAAAATCCATAGTGGCTATGGGTAGACAGGCTCTGTGTGTGTACATATTTCTTCCTGATTTTCTGAGTCCTAACAAAGAAGATGAGACCACAGCACGAGAAGAGAACAATGAAAGGTTGGCAAAACTGGCTAGGATATCTAGGATATGGTTCCATCCAGTTTCCTTGGATGTGCCTTGATTTCCAATAAGTAAATTCCTCTAGGCCTCATCAAAGATTTTAGCCACTCCCTTTACTCATCCAACTTTAAGGTATTTAGGGTATTTTATCCTATCATTCAAGGAATGACAAATGCCATTTAAATAGTAGTGAAACAGTAAAATAATAAAATAATCAGCTGCCTCTGGGAATGCTGAGGAGGAAATCCACATGGAGTGTGGTTTTCATGAGGGGGTAGGAAGCTTGGGCTAGCTGTACACTCGCTTTGTGACTTTGAGCAATACATTTAACCTTTGGGGCCTCAGTTTTCTCATGTGTAAAACGAGGAAGATAAGTTGAAATCTTTTTTTATTCCATAAATAATTGTTAATATTGAGTGTCTTCTATGTGTACTATGCTGGCACCTGTGGACACAACAGCCTCGGTCTGCGCACCCATGAGCAGCCCTCAGCGGTACTGTTACTTCCCAGTTACTGCCCATCATTCATGCCACCTTGGAATAGGCTGAGAACATTCCACCCCACCTCCACCTTCATTAATCCCTGGATTTTAATGTTTACGTGGTCTCCTCATGCAATAATCTGGCCCTGTAATTCTTGGACCACCTCTGGCTTCACACTTCCTTTCCTCAATCTTTATCCACACTCAGTGTATTTTGAACTTTCAGCAACCTCCAGTTTCCCGACTTCTCTGTTTGCTCTGTCAGTTCTCCTCGGAGTCAGGACCTAGTTTCTATCATTCGAATTACTCTGTCTACTAACTCGTGATTCCTGGCACCACTAGCCTGCCGCAGCACCTGCCAACCAAGTTCTAAACCTGGATCAGTACTAGAATCAGCCTCTTCAGCTTCGACATGCGCTTTGATTGTTGGCGGAGAAGCAGAATGATGGCAGAGTTGGTGTTACCACCAATCCCAAGTCTCCATGCTAGTGCCGCATTTCCTATATTTGCTTATATAATGTTTCCATTTTTTCTAAATCATCTTTTATTGTATTATTAATTTTTTCTTTGAACCAGATATCATATAAGGCTTTCCAATTTATTAACAACTTTTTTGTCTTAAATTTTATGATGTCTCACTTCATTACACTATGATCAGAGATTATGAGCAATATAATTTCTATTCATTTGAATTTGTTGAGAGGATCTTATTTATAAATCATTTGTGTTTCTGTTCATAAAGTATAATTTATCAGTTGCACCTCAAAATTAAATTGTTCATATTCTCTAATTCTTGTTTGGTGCATACTCTATTTAATCTGTCACAACCTAATAACAGTGATTAAAATCTTTCACTGTAGTCCTGTGTGTGTGTGTGTGTGTGTGTGTGTGTGTGTGTGTGTGTGTGTGTGTGTGTATGTGTTAGGGTTAGGGCTTGGGAATCTTAGAAGGCTGCATGGAGGTGGGGTACTGATCTGGACATAGTCTAAAACAAAAGGTGTTAAAAATACTAAGGTAGGAAAAATTATATCGGTCAACTTTTCTTTGTCGCACTTACCATCCTGTGCTATAATTGCTGTTTGCCTTCTCCATCAGATTGATTTGGCCTTGCTCACCACAGTTAACCCAGTAGGCACTCAATAGGTATTTGTTGATCGAATAAATAAATATTGTTGGATTCTCTTTTTTAAACTCACCTGAGATTCCTTTTTCTCTACAATGGTACCTAGTCTAATTGCTATACTTGCTCTGACTTCAGAGATTTCATTACATGCATTCTCAGTGTTTCTTTTCTGTTTTCATGCTGACATATGAAATATATTCTGTTTTAGCTGTTTGGAAGGGAGGAATTTGGAATTTTATATTTATCTCCACAGCTTGGGCAAGCTTTTATTTGGAAGCCAATCACCACATTGTTAATTCTAGCAATAATTTTCTGAAAACATCATTTTTTTGTTCTGTACTTAATCAAAGTTGGTATCTTTTGACTCACTTTCATGGAAAAAAGAAAATTTGTGCCTTTGGGGGCTTTGCTTTCCTTTTTCTTCTTTTCCTTATCTTCTAAAATTTAAAATATAATCAGATAATAGGTATATTAGTTGTATGTTGCCAGGTAACAAATTATCCTAAAATCCAATGGCTGAAAACAAGGTACACTTATTATCTTCCAGGACGCGGCTTAGCTGGGTCCTCTGGCCCAGGGTCTCTCAGAAGTCTGTAATCAAGGTGTTGGCTGGGGCTGCAATCATCTCAAGGCCCAAGAACGGCAGGATTTGCTTCCAAGCTCACTCACGTGGCTGTTGGCAATCTCAGAAGACGTACTTCCAAGCTCATTCACATGGCTGTTGGCAGGCATCGGGTCCTGGCTGGCTGTTTGCCAGAGATACCAGTTTCTTGTTACATGGGCCTGTCCAGGGGGCAGCTCACAACATGGCAGTGTTCAGAGCAAGCAAGAGAGAAAGAGAGAGAGAGAGAGAGAGAGAAAGCAAGTGAGACAGAGAGCAAGAGATGGTGAATAAGATGGAAGCCAGGTATTTTTGTAACCTAATCTCAGAAGTGACATCTGATCACTTCTGCTGTATTTTATTTCCTAGAAGAGAGTGTAGGTCTAGCCCACACTGCAGGGAGATTTCACCAAGGCTGAAACACCAGGAGGAAGGGACCATCCGGAGCCATCTTAGCTGCTGCTTATCACAATAGAAAACTTTCTGTCTTTATTCTTTCAAAATCTTTTCCCCCTTTTGTTCTAATATCTATATTAATTATAACCAGTAATGTTCTTTCTCCTGTTAACCTGTAGAAACCTAATGTAGAATTTTATATTAATAAGCTCCACAACTTAATTTCAATGACAATCACGATTTCTTTTCAATCATAACTTCCCAATTAATAGTTCTTTCATTAATTCTGACCATAATGATTCAAATGCTCTTGAAGAATCTCTGCAGAAACAGCACCGAGCTTGCCAATGTTTTCAGTCTCTACAAATGTTAGAATGTTGCCTTTATATGTTTCCATGGCTAGGAATGGAATCCTTGGGTGTGAACTAAAGATGTTTCTCCTTTCTCTTTTAACATGGACACTTTCAGAAGGGACATATGAAACAACCCTGGTTTTAACTCCTTTGAATATGACCCTCTTCCTAACCTATTATCAACTTATGGTTGTATTTTTTCCCCTGAAGGTTTAAGAGCACATATGGATTTGCATTAATATTGTTTCCTTTTTATTGATCTCATCTGGGATAAAGTAAGTCTATTTGATTTCCAATATCAGGTTCTCTGTCCCCCCCCCCGTAAAAAAAAAAATTCTGGGAACTTTGATAATCACATCTTAAACATTTGTTTCCTTTTTATCACAAATATTTTATTCACAAGTTGGCTGTCAGGTCAGTGTCTTGTTCTTCATATCTACTGTCTTCTTTTGCTTCCTTTAAAATATTTTATTGACTTATTTTGTATTTGGTATATCATTCTTTTTTTTTTTTTTTTTTTGAGACAGAGTCTCACTGTGTTGCCCGGCCTAGAGTGAGTGCCGTGGCGTCATCCTAGCTCACAGCAACCTCAAACTCCTGGGCTCAAGCAATCCTTCTGCCTCAGCCTCCCGAGTAGCTGGGACTACAGGCATGCGCCACCATGCCCGGCTAGTTTTTTCTATATATTTCTAGTTGTCCAATTAATTTCTTTCTAATTTTTAGTAGAGATGGGGTCTCGCTCTTGCTCAGGCTGGTTTCGAACTCCTGAGCTCAAACAATCCGCCTGCCTCGGCCTCCCAGAGAGCTAGGATTACAGGCGTGAGCCACTGCGCCCGGCCGGTATATCATTCTTCACACTATCATTCACTTGGATGAATAGATTTTCTGTAGTTTTCATTCTGCTTTATATGAAGACCCAATTTCAGCTATTAGGATATAATTTTGTTATATTTTCCTTTTATGCTGACCTGTTCATTGACTGATGTGATGAATTCCTTTATCCTGTTGGAAATATAAAACAGGTTTATCTTCAAGTTAACCTACTCAAGGAGGAAGATTTTCCTTTGGGGAAATCTTACATAGTCTTTAATGCTGCAGAATTTTTTTTATAGGTCTCATGTTCCTTTTTCCTTTGAGTTTGATTTTTTTTCTAAAAGTCTTTACCGTATTTGTCTGGAAGACTTGAGGGACTGGATTGTTTAAAATATCCACATCCATGCTTCATTTAAACATGGAGAGCTCTCCCTGGGACTAGTGCCAAAGGTTCAATCAAAAGCTGCCAACGACTCCCTTAGGAAGCTCCTGGATCTGAAAATGAAGGATAGACCAGGAATAGCTGCAGGTTAGCTAACCCAAATCTTTCTTGGAATAAGACTGGAGTATATCAGTCAATAGATGCAGGTCACTCATCTTTCCTCTGCCAAATAGCTGAGCAAAAATAATCTAGACCATACCAAGTTCTTTCTTATTAATGCTGATGAATTATTTCTTTATTTTGGCTCATGTTTCAACATTTCCTCTTTATCTTATGCTTCTTTAGGTAACTTCTGGCTCAAATTTACAGTCAACAGTTAATCTACCAATATATTTCCCCCTATTTGGGGCTTTCTGTCTTTCCTTGCATTCCATTCTATCCCTCTGGACTCACTTTTCTTCTTGCTGAGGTAAATCCTTTGGTAGTCTTTTCAGTGAGGATCTGTGAATGGCAAATGCACTTAGACTTTGTAAATCTGAAAAGTCCTTTATTTTGCTCTCACACATGGATGATAGTTTAGCTGTGTGAAGAATTCTGAACTGATGATTTTTTCTTTAGCACATTGATGGTATTCCATTAGAAGTGTTCTGGCTTCTGATATTGTTGATGAGTGCTCTGCTGTTGGTCTAACCATCATTCTGTTGCCAGTAATCTGTCTCTCCTCTTACATAGCTTTAATTTTTTTCTCTATGTCCTTGGTTTCTGCTATTTCATAACAATGTATTTAGGAATGATTTATTTTCAGTTATCCTGCTTAGCATTTGGCATATTCTTTCAATATGAGGACACATTCTCAGCCTACATTTCTTTAACCATTGCTCTCCTCATTTTTTCTATCCTCTTACTCCAAACTACTCTTAGACATATGCTGAAAACTTCTCTACACATTACCGGGGTTTCTGAACTGCCCTTGCTTATTTTTTATCTTTATATCTCTATGCTCAATTCTGGGTAAATTCCTGGTACTATCTCCTGATTTGCTACTTTTCTTTTTGTGTCCAATCTAGAGGATTATTTTTTACATCAATGAATATATTTTTTCATTTCTAAGATTTATTATAGCTCTTTTTCATATTCCTAATTTAATTTCTGCCTGTTTTGTTTCATAACGTTTTATTCTTTCATGAATATTATTTTTTTCATCTATCTCTTTGAGGACTCTAAAGTGGTTATTTTAATGTCATTTTAAGAGAGCTTCACTACTGGCATTTCATATGGAATGAATTCATCTACTAATCATTGATTCAGAACTTGAAGCAAGAGTGGGGACCAAACCTAAGATCACTGCATAAAACTGAGATTAAGGTGGGACTCTCCTACCCACTAATGAAGCCTGAAAAAAAATTCTGAGAATGCCACCAGGACCTATGGTTCTTTAAAAAGTCGCATACCTAGGGACATGGGAAAAACTCCACCTTGCATGCAGGACCTGAGAGAAGCCATCTCATTGCTCAGTGTTTGGATCTGTGCTTTTTGGCAATGATCTTGGCTTTGGTTCCCCATCTCTCACGGGGGACTGTTTGACCCATCAACTCTGCTTATCACTTACTTGTAAGCTTGTATTTCTGATAAATTTCTAGTCTTTGGAGGTGCTTATCTTCTTTTGGAGCATAGTCATCTGTTTTTGGTGTTCCATTTTTACATTTTATCTATCATTGTCACGTGTTTAGAGTTGGAGAGGGGCTCAGAGTATGAATTTACCGCAGTTTTGACTGTGAGTCCTGCTTCCAAAGGTATAATTTATATTTGAAGGTCAGTATCAATTTCATGTCTTCGGTGTCTCTACATTTCAGTAAGGTGTTCTGATTTCCAACAACAGTTTAAAAATTCGCTTATAACAAGCGTTAGATACATTTCTTTAATTTTGAATTTCTATTCTATTACCTACATTAAAAATTAGCATAATCATATTATACATTATCCTCCCAACCACTGCTTTTATCTAAATTTAAATGCCTTATGAATCCTTAATCTGTGGATATATGTCAAGGGGTGTGACTATTATATTAAACAATTACCAGTGTAAGCTATTTCAAGCTCACAGTTCTTGCTTATACGGATTTGGTTGAGTCTCTCAGGCAGAAATGTTTATTGGTGACTTTGCTCCGGGCTAGGGCAGTCCTGGGGCCTGGGGCCAATCAAGTGTGCTAGACACAGGGCAGCAGAGGCCCCCTCTGCACGCAGGCAGGCTCTGGACCTCAGCGCACACTTGTGTTATTCTGTGTCCACTAAATGTGTGTAACAGCCAGAACAAAGCTGTAGCATGGGGGTGGGGTGGGGAAGGGTGGTGTCCCCGCCAATAACTAGGAGAAGGATTTGAGGTGATGGTCAGTCACATCTCTCTCAGAATGTGCACAGGCTGGTTGTGTAGGACAAGTCCTCTTTGTTGCATGACCCTAGAGGCTCTCAAAACCAAATGCAGCTCTCTGTCACTCAGCTTCTGGGTGATTCTCTCCACAGATTTTCTCCTTTCCCTGCCACAGCCACCAAGGTTTGCTGCAACCTCTCCTCTTTCCTTCCTGGACCCTGAGCTGTGTGTGTGTGTCTGCCTCTGTGTGTGTGTGTGTGCGCGCGTGTGGGTGACTGTATATGCCCTAAACTTTTCAGACAGCTGTCTTAGTAGACCCTTCTTGTCCATGCTAAAGCAAGGACTCCTGTCCAAGGCTTTATGGGGCCCGTATTAGGAGCTAAATCCAGACTTGAGTGGACAATGAATTCGAGTAACAGAGAACTGCGTTCTGGTTTCGACAGCTCTACGGTCATGTAGAGGACGTGGTCTACAGCAAGAGGACTGGTCCTACTCAGCCAGCCTGCGCATATTCTGAGGTAGATAACGCCGCAGAATGAAAAATGCCTGGGAAAATGTGGCCAGGAGAAAGAGCACTTTATCGCTCTTCAATACACATCCATTTTCTATTTCAGCATTTTAAGGATAGAAGAATTAGATGTATAAATTCATCAATACTTGACTTGATACTTGCACTATATACAGGATAGAGAAGGGGTTTGGTTCATGTTCCTAAATTCTGGGTACATAATATAAATTTTGTTTCCTAATTTGCTAATCTTATTATATTGGACTTCTGACAAGTGACTCTCCCTCTCAATATTTATTCCTGGTACAAGAATACACTCTGGTATTTTTATTCTGTTCTGTTCTGTCCTATGCTATCAGAGTTCATTTTGTTTTAAAAAAGTCTGCAAATGTCCATTGACTGATGAAAAGATAAACAAAATGTGGTGTATATACACAGGAAATATTATTCAGCCTTAAAAAGGAAAGAAATCCCTGTCATATGCTAAACATGGATGAACCTCGAGGACACTGTACTAAGTGAAATAAGCCACTCACAGAAAGGCAAATACTGTGTGAGTCCCTGGAGTAGCGAGATCCAGGGGGAGAGAGAGTAGAATGGTGGGTGCTAGGGGCTGGGGGCAGGGAAATGAGGGGTTGTTGTTTAACGGGTATAGATGAAATCGTTCTGGAGACTGGTTGCACAATCACGTGAATACACTAAACTCTACTGCACTGAACACTTGGAAATGGTTAAGCTGGTAAATTTTATGTTATGTGTTTTTTTAAAACCACAATTTAAAAAAACACAAAACAATACAACATGGTATGATGACAAGGCAAATGGGTTTCTGTGGGAACACATAGCTGGGGGACTCTGCCCACTCTGGGGTCAATCAGGGAGTGCTCCCCCAAAGCAGTGCCTTTCAGCCAAGACCTCAGGGAGGAATGAAGTCAGCTGCAGAAAGGCGCGGGGGGCAGCGGCCGAGGGCGCTCCAGACAGCAAGGGGGACTGTGAGTAGCTTAAGCAGCCTCACCCAGCCCTTATCAAATCCTGTGTGGGTTACTACAAACAGCTTCCTGCCTTCAATCTCTTTCTACCTGGTGCCAGATTAATTTTTCTAGAACACCACCTGGATCATGTCACCCTCCCACCTTCCTGGCTAATCCTTCTAGAACTTTTTTTTTTTTTGCCTGCTGAATAACTCCTCGGCCTGGCACTCGAGGCCCTTTCACGTGGCCCCACCCTGGCTCTGCGGAGTTACTCTTCCGTTACTCCCCCGTGTGAACTCTTGCACCAGCCGTGTCCCTGGTATTGTTCCCTGAACACAGCGTATTAGTCCCGCCTCTGCTTATGTAATTTCTCCTGTCGGGAATAGCCTCGCTCTGCTCCCCAGGCCCTAGTCCCCTTTGTTCCTTCGAGTACCCCGTTCTGCTCCTCAGGGATCATTCCTTTTCTGGATTCCACAACATGTCATTTCACATTTGCTATCTTGTCCTTTAACTTCGCCCCTCCTCCTCCACCTCCGCACACATTACCTGGGAACCACATCTTACTCATGTCTGAGTCCCTAGTGCTTAGCGCCACATCCAACGGGCTAACAACGCTTCACGCAGAACAGTCATCGTCCACTAATAATTATTACTTATGGTCAGCAGCTTGTCGCCGGCCAGGGGGGCTGGCAGACCTGAGGCTGATGTCCACCAGGGAAGCAGCCTGTTTACCCTGAGCCCTGCCCTGGAGCCCACCTCCAGCCCCTTCTGTCTACTCCTGACATTCTTGAGCTGAACATCTCCTGACCAGGCCCTGCAGATGCTTAACAGGATTATCTGCCTAACAGCACAGCCCTCCCAGGCGAGTGACTTAGTCCAGGGAGATGCAGGGGCAGTAACGAACACCAGGGCACATTTTCCTAAAGCTTGCAGGAGGACACACATCAGGCCGCAGATGGGGGAAGGAGGGGATCAGGTGAGCTCTGCACTCATTAGAAGCAAAGCGAGTGGTTTAACTTAGGAGAAAAGGCGCTTTCCCAGACTGGAGTTTTGCACAGCGACTCATTGCCTAACTATTCCATTGGCAAATGCAACCATCCGTCGTGGGCTAGCAGGAGAAGTGGGGGCGGAGAGTGAGGAGGCGGGGGCTGGGAATCCACCTGGATGCCATCAGTCTTGCCAGAGTAAACAGAGCTGACAGGAGTGCTTGCCGGCAGCCTGGTACAGGTTAGGGGGGGTCACCGAAGCGGCCCAGTGACCCGCCTGCCTCAAGGTAGAGACGCTCTGGAATCTGTCACAAAGGACAGAGCTGAAAGCTCATTCCTTGCAGAATGAACTCGTTTCCTGGCATTCCACACAATTGGGAGTGCATACACTTTTAAAATGTTTTAAATGTAAAGCTGAGCTGGGATCAAATACACACATTTAAAGCAAAACAAACAAAAAAAGATCCCCTCCCCCCCATCTCAAAGTAGGACTCATATTATAGATGTCACTTGCAATAAAAAAATAATTTTTCAAAAGCTCCTTCTTAGTTTTCTTGAAGCTCCAGGGTTTGGAAAGAAGAACTGGATTTATAAGGAGAAAGCTATCACTTAATTATTTAGAACCTTCCAACACAACAACAGCAGAATCTAATTTAAGCAAAGGCCCTTTATTAACATCTTACAATAATATGGGACATGGAAATCGCTCTTCATAAGAACAAGAATCCCCAAACACTCAATTCTTAGTGCAAATGTGAAAGCGATAGCAGCGGCATATTTAGCATACTTTACAAGAGTCTTTCACAAGCCATACATAATGGATGAAAAATTGTGAATAAAAGTGTTGGAGTAACCAATAAGGAATTTTGTGAATCAGAAGCACTGGTAAGACTGTCGTTTTCTTCCTTCCTTCAGCAGACACTGGCCGCCTATTAAGTGCATTGAGTGTGCCAGGAGTGGATAAAGGCCACCTACACATCGAAAGTCATGGCTGTGGTCCTCTCGCTCAAAAGACACACAAATGGTCCCTTTCAAGGCTGAAGAAGAATAGTCACCACCTAAACCTACCTGTGCCCTCCAAGATGTCCAGCCAATTGGTTATGTGACCTTGGGCAAGTCACTTCTCCAGCCCCTGTCTTATTTCTTCACCTATAAAACAAAGATAGTAAAACCCTGGTGCCTTCAGGGCATTCCTGGCACTAATGACGGCTTGTAAAGTGCTTTGAGATCCTGAGGATGAAAGTCTCTTCAGAATAGTAAAGCTTGATTATTACGCTGCAAACATGACATTCCCATGAAAATCCCGGTCAGGCTCTTACCCCATCTTTCAGGGAAGATTTAATAGTGGAGAGTTGTAATAAGTTCTTAAAGGACGGAGACCTCCATTACTGATACGAAATATGCCATAGCAAACTAGTATATTAAGGGCTATTATCATGAATAATTAAGGCCCAGTTCTACTCACAGATTAATGAACCAAGTATATGTTGTGATGCAGAGGATTTTCACTGTGGCTTCCTCCAACCAGCTAATGTCACACAATTTATTTATTCTCAGTGGATCCTCCAGTTTGCATAGATTAGCAGGTTTACTTCACGTAATAGGTTGGCAAAGTAAACTTCTGAGGGATACTTACATACCTACTCTAAGAAATAAACCCAATTAGAGGTCTCGTCTCTTCTTAGTACAGAAGAAGAGGTTCATTAATGATAATGAGGGCCTGGGTTACACTAGGCCTTAAGTTTGTAATTAGTCTTGTACAGACCTTCCCGCCTGAAAATACTGAGGAATATCAAAGTCACGTACATCGCTCCAGGTTGAAACACATGCACGTGAAAAGGGGAGCGGAGCGCAGGCTCACGCGTAGACATCTTGTCTGATCTTGGACAATGCTACTGATGATGTATTCACTTTGGAAGGTATAACCATAACTAGATCAAATGAAAGCCTTTAGATAACTAAGTTCGAATATTAAAAATCCATAATTTCTGTATTCAACAGCATGAAAAAGGACATTCGGACTGGGTGCAGTGGCTCATGCCTGTAATCCCAGCACTTTGCAAGGCCAAGGCAGGAGGATCACTTGAGGCCAGGAGTTTGAAACCAGCCTGGGCAACATAGCAAGACACCGTCTCTACAAAAAAAAATGAAAAAAAAAAAATTAGGCAGGCATGGTGGTGCACACCTGTAGTCCTAGCTACTTGGGAGGCTGAGCCAGGAGGATCCATGAGCCCAGGAATTTGAGGCTGTAGTGAGCTATGATCCTGCCACTGCACTCTAGCTTGGAAGACAGAGCGAGACCCTGTCTCCAAAAACAAACAAACAAACAAAAAAAGTCCAGAGTAAGAGACAAAGTGTGGATTTTAAAAGACACGGCTAAGAGGAATTATAGACACAATGTATCTATGTTAATTAATGAAATTACTTAGATTATGACTATCCCAAGACAATTTTAAACAAATATCCAAAGTATTAGTGTATTAGTGTTACATTGTGTGTTCCTTTTCCATGATTTTTATCTCTTCCTGTGATTTAAAAAAAAAAAAATATTGCTGCCATTGGAATCAGCCAATGTAAGGTAATTAGCAATGCCATTGTGGTCATGGCTGAGGGAAAAAGAGGTTACTTTCTTCTAGAGATAAGGGTCACTTTCAGATCTCTAGAATGCTATTTGAGAAGGGAAAGGTGCCAGGTAACAAACGAGGGATGTTGCCACCGCAGTGAGCTCTGTCTTTGCAGCTGGGAAACTCATCTGCAGCTGATCTGAAGGTCCAAATCCTGAAAAAATAATTAAGGCCATTCAGAACCATTCAGTTTATAGATAAGCAGGATAAACTAAACTTCAAGAGGATCTGTAATTCTTTTCCTGACTCAAAGCCAAGTTTCCCTAACATGCTGTGCAGTGGTGCAATTCCATGCCTTTGCTCAGCAAGTACCTTCACTCAACTACCCCCTTCTCTGCCTGGGAAACTCCTACTCATCCTTGAAGATACAGGCTTAAATATCTCTTGCTCTGTGGAGACTTCCCCGGTGTTGCAGAGGTAGCAATAGATACCTCCCCCTTGATACTCTCACAACACTCAGTGTCCATCCCCTTCTATCCTGCATTATATCCAATTGCTGGGTTTTCAGTATCTATTTTCCCCTTGAGGCTCACGCCTTCAAGTACTGGGGCCACATCTTAATCACTTTTGTTGTAACAGGTATGATATGAGAAAGTGTCTGGTGCCTAATACAAGTCCATTGACTCTAAATTCACATATTTACTGGCCAGTGTGGCACAGGCACTGACCAGGAAGAGTAGATGCTGGCTGTGAACAACGGTCAGGGCTGTTCTGGAGTACAGCGCTCCACAGACTGTGTAACAGGCACTGCATTGAATTCATCTGTAGCCTGACCTATAAAGTGTACAAGGGGGTTTTTATGGCCCTAGAGGTAGGTAGTACCAATTTCCAATCTGTAAAATGGGAGAGTAATACCTTTTTCATGACGTTATAAATATAAGATGAATCAAATGAAAAAGTGTCTCATGCTTAATACAAGATGAATGACTCTGTGCCTGAGGCCAGATCACCTGTCAACTATTAAAAGTTCTAGAAAATGGACCTAACCCATCATTTCAAGAGGGATCATGATCTCCCAAATCATCAGGGATGGTTTGGGGGATTTGGCCTGGAGCCCATCAGAGTAGGTTGAATGTGAGGGTTTGGGGGAGGTAGGTGGTCCTTCCATCAGCCTTGTGGCCCAGCAGCAGGTAAAGGGAAGCAGCCAATTGGGAGCCAAGCAATGCCTGGTGGAACACACCCTGGGGTCATAGATCTTCAGCCAGTTTGCTTTCTCAAGGGCAGTGGTCCTCACATTTTAATGTACATCAGAATCACCTGAGGGGCTTCTATAACTCCCATGGCCCAGGCCGCCCCCCACCCCACCCCCCCGTGAATTAAATCAGAATCTCTGGGGGTGGGACCCACCCATGGGTATTTCCTAAAGCTCCTTTGGGTGATTCCAGTGGGCAGCCAAGTTTGAGAACCAGAGCCTTGGGAAAAGAGGGGATCACAGACCTCGATGCCCACAGAGGCCTGGCAGGTCATGTGGATGAGTTGGTGTAAGACAGTTGGGAGCAGTGAGGACTGTAGCAAACTAGAAAGCATATAACCTATTTAAAGATTTTCAACTTTTAAAAAATAAATTCACTACGTGTATCCCCAAAATACGTTCAACTATCATGTATCAAATATTAAAAATATTTTAAAAAGTGAATTCACTGTTCAAGCCAAATGAAACACAGCTGTGTGCTGGATTTGGCCCACAGGCCATTGGTTTGCAAACCTGCCTGTGCTGATATTGCCCGAGAGGCCATGGGAGAATCTCAGGATAGGTCAAAACCCGGGCTCAGGACGGCTGTGGAAGCCATCGGCTGCGTGCTTCCCAAGGATTTCCCCTACATTCCACTCTCTTTTCCCCAAGTGGCACCTCCCCAGATGCTATTATTAATTGGCTTTTATTTATTTATTTTACATGCCTTTACATTTTTCTTCGTGTACCTAGAATATATATTTTTAAATGCCACAGCACATGCCTATGAAGGCTGAATTTCACCTTGGCAAAAAGCTTTTCACGGTGATTACTGCCGGTATGGCTCTTGTTGAAGCCATTGTACAAGTTCTTCTGTTTAAAGGGAAGGAAGATCAGGTCAATTGCTCATTCGTTAAGCACAGCCATCAGCTGCTCTGTGGGACAGCTCTCCTGTTAAGGCCACCCTTGAAGCATGGGGCGTTTCTCTCCCAGCAGGGAGGACTGCACTGCATTTCTGTGCAGGAGCAGGCTGACATTTTCATTTTTAAGCCTCTCTGCCGACTACCTGCCACTTGTCCCAAGTGCAACCTCCACTGTGTTCCTTTAATAGTTCTAGGGTTCAGAAGTCTTGACTAAACTGGGTGTGTCCTGGACAAGGCTGAACGAGTCCTGTCACATTTCCTCCCAGCTCATCCCCACCCGGTGTTAGTAATTCCCTTGCTGTGCTGAGCCCTCAACAAAGTCCTTATCGCAGGGTCACAACTGTTCCCATCAGATTTTGCCTCTGGGCAAGGATGACCCAAACTTCATTTCCTCTTCCATTCCTTCTGCAGGTCTCCATAGCCCCCACAGAATGAGTTAATATCATCGACTTCCCATATGGAATGTCTGAGTTTCTTTCCAGAAACTTCCCCATTTTTTATTGAGTTGCTATTCCTTTGTGATTTAATATCTTTAACAAATCAAATTACTTCTATCAATAACAGTAAGAAACCAAGAATAACCATAATGATGGTTACATACGAAGCAACAAGTATATGTGGAATGAATGAATGAATGAATGATGCCTCACTCTGGACTATATTTGCATGGGCTGACAGCAGACACAGTTTCGTGCAGAAACATGAGGACAGTGGGTGATTGCATTTTCCGTTCAACTGATCGTTTTTGGAGCCTCTGGTTGGTGTCAGTCACTATGTCAGAACCAGGGAACAAAGATGAACAAGTAAGTTCCTGCCCTCAGGGAGCTCCTGGAGTGGGGTGATCTAAGAGTGTTCAATGTGCTCTAACAAAGGGGTGTATGTACAACGTGCTGTGGGAGCAGGAGAAGGAAGTGACTAACTCTGCCTTGGGCCACAGGGAAAGTCTTAGAGAAGCTGGGACATCAGGGCTGGGCCTCAAAGACACTCCCTTTCCCAGCATGAGCCTGACTCCAAGTTTGGGGACAACGTCTGCCCTCAGGGGAAAAGCTGGTGTTAGGCCCGGTGCCTGGTTTCCCAGCTCCTCTTTCCCAGACACCTTTATCGGGAGAAAGGAGGGCAGACACAGGCTTTAAAGACCACTCCTCTTTCTCCCTCCCAAATAAAGACTCTTGTCCTCTTCGCTCATCACTCAGGGTACCAAGAACCCCAGTGAAGAGTGAGGGTATTGGGGGTTGATGGTCAGACTCAAAAATAAAATGGTAGAACATAAGAAAAGCTAGAATTGAAAGCCTTGATATAATGACACAGGGGGAGGATGTCGGCAGAAGTGGTCCAATCCACTACGTTAGAGTCTTTCATCACTGACATTGTTTAGAATTGCTGGTGCATGGAGACAATAAGAAACAGATAGACTTTTAGTTAGTTCTATTACTGTTCTGAGGTTCTCTACAGATAATGCAGCCTCTTATTCCCTGCACCCCAGGTGGACTGCTTCCGTGCTCCCTGCCCCGTTCATCACTGAATGAATTCACGTTCTGAAAATTCACACAAAACTAAAAATTCAAGACTGGCTTGGGATTTCTAACAGGTTCCAGCTCTTGATGTGCCCAGCAGGTAGCAGCTAGTGGGAGAGACTGGGGACTTGATCAGGAAATTCTGACAACCCCCCAGCCCTCCAACCCCAGGATACTGTGAGGGTCCATCACCCCAAAAGCTCTGTGGATGCCCAACCCAATCTTGCTCTTCGGACGTGAACCCATGAGGCAATGGGATTGGGGGACAGGGATTCAAGGAACCACACATCTCCAGGGTGCAGGACATTTATCTGGTGCTACTCTGACCATCTCAGGAAGAGTAATCGCAGCCCTTGAGAAGGCAAAGGGGCTTGCCTAGATGACAATGCAACATGTTTGTTTGAACCCAGAAGTGTAGAGTTGTTGTTAAAGACTCTAAAAAGTCTAATAAGACTCTACAGCCAGGATGCTTAGATTTGAATCTCGTTCGCTTGGGCAAGTTGCTTAATCTCTTTCTGCATCAGTTTCTCATTCTAAGATGGGGATAACTCCAGTACCTTGCTTATAGGGTTGTGGTGAGGATTAAATGAGTTGACATATGTGAAATGCTGCTCAAATTTGATATTGTTACCTGTTCCTTTGCTCAGTGATTTTGGGTCTCTGAATTCTATTCAAGATAAGATATTTAGGGAAACAGGCCAGGTGCAATGGCTCACACCTGTAATCCTAGCACTCTGGGAGGCCGAGGCAGGAGGATCGTTTGAGGTCAGGAGTTTGAGACCAGCCTGAGCAAGAATGAGACCCCATTCTCTACTAAAGATAGAAGAAATTATCCAGGTGTGGTGGCACACGCCTGTAGTCCCAGCTACTTGGGAGGCTGAGGCAGGAGTTGGAGGTTGCAGTGACCTGTGATGATGCCTCTATATTCTACCAGGGGCAACAGAGTGAGACTCTGTCTCAAAAAAAAAAAAAAAAAAGATATTTAGGGAAACAAAAATTTCTCTGAGACCACATGATATTCTTTAAGAAGTATCTTTTCCTTGAAGTTGACAAAGTTCCTTAGGAGCAGAGCACCTTCAGTTGGCAGAATCACATGCTGTTACAGCAGGAATACGGCAGAGAGTGGGACTTCTGAGGCCGTCTCTATTTTATTGTGTGGTTTACAGCATTGCTCTTGGTTTCCATTTTCTGTACATCACAGTGGCAGCTCAGAAAATGCAGTACCCACCTCAATTTTATGTTACATGTGAAAAGTCGTTTCTATTTTATAAAAGCACTATGTAGTACTTTCAGGAAAAACAGCTTAAAAGAAGAAAAACCCACCCTAGTCTCCTCACCCTCTGTAATGCCTGAGTGTACTGCTTTCTGCATCTTGCACATCACATATATAACTCTTAAAACAAAAGTTGGCTCACACTGCATATATGATACTATTTTCTAACCCGTATTTCCCCTTAAAAATGTATCATGGACATCTTTCCCATGGCAGTAAATATTAATGTACAACATCGTTTTAATGGCTAAATAGCAATTCCTTTGATAGATGGATCAGCTTTTAACACAACTCTTATTGTTTAATACAACTCTAACTCCTCGATTTTCGGAATCTTAAACAGAGTTGCCAATCAGCCACCTGGGGAATGACTGCTGGGACCCACCTTTAGCTGTTTCCTCAGTGCACGGTCATGTGAGTAATGTTTCAGAGTCAAAGGCTGTGTGTGCTTCAAAGGTTTGGGACGCATGTTGCCAGATTGTCTTCCTGGAAGTCCAGACCCTTGAACCTCTCACCCACGAAAGATTTTTGTTTTTTTTTTATTCTTTGCCAATTTACTAGGCAAAAATGCATCTCAGTTCAACTTACATTTTTGTTAGCTAATTAGATTGGATATTTCAAATATATTTTCCAGCCATGTATATTTCAGCTTTTAAGAACTACCTGTTTGTAACATTAGTCCATTTTTCTGTGGAAGGGTTAGTCTTTTTCTTCTGTACTTATTTGTAAATGCTGAAAGAATAAGGTTATTGATGCTGCCATATTGGTTGCAAATAGTGTTTTGTTTACTATTTACCTGTCAATTTTGTTTTAACTTGTTTTATTTATTTATTTATTTTCAGACAGAGTCTCACTCTGTTGCCCGCACTAGAATGCCGTGGCGTCAGCCTAGCTCACAGCAACCTCAAACTCCTGGGCTCAAGCCATCCTACTGCCTCAGCCTCCCGAGTAGCTGGGACTACAGGCATGCGCCACAATGCCCGGCTAATTTTTTCTATATATTTTTAGCTGTCCAATTAATTTCTTTCTATTTTTAGTAGAGATTGGGTCTCGCTCTTGTTCAGGCTGGTCTCGAACTCTTGAGCTCAAGTAATCCTCCCACCTCGGCCTCCCAGAGTGCTAGGATTACAGGCATGAGCCACCACGCCTGACCTTTAAGTTGTTTTCAATGCATGAAGTCAAATATATAATCTTTTCCTTTTTAGTTTTGATCTTAAGTTACCCCAAGAATATATAGGGAGCCACCTTATATTTTTTCTGGTACTCTTTATGGCAACATTTTTTAACTGAAATCTAATTCATACACCACAAAATTCTCCATTTTGAAGTGTAGAATGGAGTAAGTTTTTTGTTTGTTTGTTTTTTGTTTTTAATCTCCTAAATGTTCTCCAGGATTTAGCATATTCACAAGGTTGTGCAACCATCACCACTATCTAATTCCAAAACATTTTCATCCTTGCCGCAAAGAAACCCCATACTGTTAGCATTACTCCTCTTTCCTCCGTACCCCTAGTCTTGAAAACCCCTAATCTGCTTTCTGTCTCTATGGATTCACCTGTTCTGGATATTTCGTATGAACGAAATCATACAATATGTGGCTTTTTATGTCTGGCTTATTTTACTTAGCATAATGTTTTCAAGGTTCATCAATGTTGTAGGATGAATCAGTATTTTGTTTCTTTTTACAGTTTACATTGTATGGATATACTGCATTTTGTATATCCTTTCATCAATTATTGTAATTTTATAATAAATGTTCTAGTGGGGAATAGTGTACCTCAGCGGTTTTTGAAGTGTGGTCCTCAGACCTGTAGCATCACCTGGGAACTTGTTAGAAATGCAAGTTGTCAAGTCTCACCCCAGACCCCTGGGGGTGTGGGGCTCGGAAATCTGTTTTAAAAAGCCTTCCAGGTGACTCATGCACAATTGTTAGAGAACCCCTGGTATACCTTACTATGCTTCTTCTTTAACATTGTCTTGGTTTTTCTAGCTTTATTATAATAATTCCTCAGGCTGAAGTCTAGTGTCTTGGAATGTACATCCTGGTTCTAATTTTATAAGTTGCTAAAGTCTCCCTGAAGTCTTCTTTTACCCACACTTGTTTTCATTGTTAGGGTCAATAGATAACTGGTATTTTAAAATTTCCTCTCTTCTGTCTCTTTCATTTACAAAGTCAGTGTGGGGTTTTAGATCCAGATTGTTACTTTTCAAGATGTAGACTCTTTAATTTTATTTTAAGGTTCTCTATTTTAGCTGGTTTTAGGGCTCATCATAATTTCCCTGTTCTTGGGCTCTTAATTTTCTTTTAAATTCTGAATTACTATAGAGCACAAAAACTACAATTCCCAGCATGCACTGCTACCAGGGTTCTTTTGTCTCCACCGCGTCACTTGTGGAGATCACATCTCCACACACACCGCGTGTGTCATTCTGTGTCTGCCCCTTACTGCCGGGGTCGCCCTTCTCTGCATAGGTGTGTGGAGACGGTTACTCTGGTGGCATGTGTGCGGGGGGCTGGGGGCGGGGAGGCAGAAGAGCCCTAAGGCACAGTGCCTATCGGGTGGCGGGACAGCCACCTGGTTCTCTGGTGATGATAAAGAAGGTACAAATATCTTCTTTCCCTTTTTTCTATTAGAGAAGTGAAGCCAGATCATTTCATGAGGTGAAAACTAAAGTAAAGTTACAAAATTTCTTCTCTGTCTGCCTATGTCTAATATCTGTACTTCCAAGATTTTGTCCTTTTCTTTTTGGCCTTTGTTTTCAACATCGTGAATTTTAAAAACTCTTTCTCCGTGTCTTTGTGAGCGTGTTAGTGACAAGTTGAGAGGGCAATTTGAAGCAGAGTGGCACGTTCACTTCAGCGGCCTCTGCCTCGGAGGGACGCTCCTCGTCTCAGGCTCAGGAGCCAGGGCATCGCCTCCGCTGCCTTTGGCTTAAAAATCACACTCGGACTGCAAGGGACAGAGACAGTGCACAAAGAAAAAAGGGCTCTGGACTCCCAGAATTCCAGTGGTGAGAAGCGAGCTGAGAACAGTGCGGCTGCAAACACAGCTTACCTTTCTTGGAAAAGGAAGGAACACCAGAGGGTGGGGCCTCAGGAAAACCTCTCCTGAGCAGACATAGGGCTGAATCCTAACCAAGGAACTTCCAGTGTTTGCCCAGCTGGCTTTCAGAACTGCCACTGACCAAGAACTTCTGCGTGCCTTCCCTCTCACCCCGTTCTGAGCATCTACAGTGGTTATCCATTACATGTGGGCTGTGTATGGAGGGGGCTGCAGATAGCTGTACCTGTAGCTCAAGGAATCATAGCTGAGGAGCGTCGACTGTACCTGGTCTTGATTTGGATGACAGGATTCTGGACTTGGAACTGATGCCGAATGGGATAAGACTTTTGGTGGCCTTGGAAGAGTGAGTGGCCTTGGTGAGTGTCTTACCTGTGGGAAGAATGTAAATAATTTGTGGTCCGAGGGTGGACTTTGGTGGTTTTAAAAATACATCCACAAATTCTTTGATATTTCTCCCTTTAGGAGATGAATTCCCTTTTCCTTGAGTATGGGCTCGACTTAGTGGCTTGTTTCTAATGAGTAAAATATGGTAGTAAAGACGATGTGTGGCTTCTGAGACTATGTCATGAGAAATGTCTTCTTCCCTGGGCTCCTTCTCACTGGCCCTGGGGGAAGCCAGTTGCCGTCCTGGGAGGACACTCAAGCAGCCCTGCAGAGAGACCCACGTGGTGAGCACCTGAGGCCTCCTGCCAACAGCCATGCTAATGGGTCCTATTGGAAGGGGATCCTGTAGGCCCTGCTAAGCCTTCAGATGACTTCAGACCCTGCCAACGTCTCGACTGCAACCTCGTGAGCAATCCTGAGCCACAGCTACGCAGCTACGTCACTCTGAAATTCTGACCAACAGAAGCTATGAGATAATAAATGTTTGCTATTTTAACTCACTATGTTTTGGGGTAATTTGTTACATAGCAATAGATAATTTATATATGGATACACTGTCATTCTGGCAGAGTTTGGTCCCTGACACCTTTTGATTCTAGACGCCTATCTGGAAAGAAAAGATCTAGGCCAAGATCTCTCCAGAGACAGTGCATATGGCAGAGATCTTCTTAGAGTGAGGTACTTGTATCTTAGTGTAACACTCAATAAATCCTACAACCAGCACCCAAATCAAGAAACAGTTCTCTATCACGCCCTGGAACCTCCCCTCAGACCTCCTTCCAGTCATCACCCTTCCAAGGACAGCCACTATCTTGACCTCTCACAGCAAAGATTAGTTCTACCTGTTTTTGTACTTTAATGGAATAAATAGTGTCATACTATTTTGTGTCTGGCTTCTTTTACTCAACATTGTGTTTATGAGATGCATCCAAATTGTTGCACGTACTTGTCGATTGCTCATTGTAATTCCCTGCAGTAGTCTATCGTGTGAAATCCCAAAATTTATTTATTATCTATTCAATCAGTGATGGGCATTTGGATGGTTTCCAGTTTAGGGCTATTACAAATAGTCCAACTATGAACATGTAAAAAATAAGTTTTATGATGTGTATACTCAAAGATTGACAAATGAATATGCAGATTACATTCCACACCTTACTTTTCAGAAGGGTGTAAAAACAATGGAAATGGGTGCTCCCAATAGCTCATCTGAATCACTTCTACCAAAAGGCAGCATGAAAGGGTCCCATTGAAACCACTCATTCCTGCTTGTTCTCCGACTGCCCAATGTATGCAAAACTCTGGGGAGACACCCTGGCCTGTTCTCCAGGACTTTATTCATAGCGTAGTAAGGGGGCAGGGCAAAGACTTGTGAGCTGGGGTGCAGGGTCGAGCTCCACGAAAGCCAAGGAGACGCTTTCATGAAGGGAGTCCAGGGGATCAAGTCCTGGGGGGTGGGTCTTGGGTAAACAGGCACAAGTCCACACTCAGAACTGGTGGAAATGGGAAGAGAAATGTCACAGAGGGTGGCATTATATATAGATAACCCACATCATTAAAAAATGATTTGAAGACTCTCTGAGGAGGGACAAAAAAGTCTTTATTCCAGTGATCTTCCCACCAATACCCTCATTGTTAAAGAGCATGGCGACTTTCTTCTACAATAAAGAAACCTCATTTCAGATGCAGCTATATTTTTTTACCGAAGCTTATTTTCTTAAAGATTAGTATGTCTAAAATGAAGACTTGCTTTAAGTTAAAAGATGCCAAGCTCATTCATTTATCCACTGAATATCCATTCTATGTGTAAGTCACTGCCCACGCTACCGAGGATGAAAGTGAATGAAGATGGCCTAGACAAACCAATTCCAACTCATCTTAAATGGTACTGCAGCCCACAGAGAATGGTCATGAAACGGTTAAGCAGCAAATTCCTGGGAATACTTGCCACAGGAAGCTTGGTAAAGTTGATGATATCTGCACAGTGGGGTGGGGGATATTTTCAAGTATTCTTAGCCTGGAAATAGTTCCCTTCACCAAAAAACCACATGCTATAAAACTTCCCCATGGTCGCAGTGGTGATCAGAGATACAGAGTATTTATAGGCAAGGAGTGCATGTTAAAAAGACTTTGTACCCATAAGTGCATAGCACAAAGCACTGATAGAGCCATGCATGGGCATTTTGCATTGTGCATGCTAGAACCCACGGCATATGCACAGGTCTGTGCAGTAGCCAGCAGGAGCAGGTCTACCCAGAGCTGTATGAATTGTTGATGAAGATGTGCCTAGAGGGTAAACTCTGAGCAACTGTGGACAGAGAAAGCCCATTGCTGCTGATATGAAAGAAATGAACAACAAGGAGGAGGACTTTCCTATATAACCCATGTGGAATGTGGCATGGCAGAGAGCCGGAAGAGGACTTGGGGATGATATAAATCCAAGACAATGACAGAAGAACATTCAAACAGCACGAAAGAGACTTTCACATATGGCTGAGGGCCTCAGCGGGGCAGAAGTGGATGTGAACATCAGAATCCCCCATGCTGTAGAGCATCTGCATTACAGCACACATATATACATATGACTAATCATTCTAGAAGCTGTAGATAGCACATTTTATAAGACGAATTCAATTCTTTGCAATATGAGGTGCTCATCTCAATATGGATGAGACCAACCCAATAAAAAATCCAAATGGAGTAATTCTTCATACTGCCTTTAAAGTTCTGAGAAAGCTCTGTGTCAGCTGATTTTTGCACAAGATAGCTTCTGCTCAGAGACTAGAGCCCATCAGGCAGACTGGAGTGTCTGCAAGTGTCTGCAGGTGTCTGAGAGTGAGGGCCCCAGGATACAGTGTTCTCAGGGATGTGTTCTAGTCCTACCAAAAGCCCAGCCTGCAAAACACTATGAGTCTGTGGAAAGTCATTCTGCTGGCAGTTGGCATATGTGGACAGTGAACTTGACCACCAAGAAGAAAAGTCTACCCTTCTCACACATGGAAAAGCATCTTCTCTCCCTCCTGTTTCCAGGAATTTTCAGTTACTTATGGAGTCCCACCTTGCCCAAGACCTCCTGGAAGTACTAAACCCACACTGGAAGTACAAAAAGCCATATTCCCCACTCTAGGCCAAACAGCTCTGCATTTAGTCTTTTTATGCAAAGTCCTGGTCTCATCTAAGCATTACATTTCACAGACAGAGAACTGGGGACAGAGAAACCGTGGCCTGTCCAGGGTCCCACTGAGGGTCAGTGCCGTCCATGGGCAGAAGCAGTCCTGGATCCAGACTCCTTGTCCAGATCTATTAGCACCACCTCCTTCCTGTGGGTAGTGCCCCCACTCCTACCCTCAAAGACTGAACCAAAAATCCTTCCCAGTGGTTGACTTCACATCTAAAAATGAAAGTACAGTAGCAAAGAATCTAATCCTGGCCGGGCGAGGTGGCTCATGCCTGTAATCCCAGCACTCTGGGAGGCCGAGGTGGGAAGATTGCTTGAGCTCAGGAGTTCGAGACCAGCCTGAGCAAGAGCAATACCCCATTTCTACTAAGAATAGAAAAATTAGCCTGGTGTGGTGGTGCACACCTGTAGATCCAGCTACTTGGGAGGCTGAGGCAGGAGGATCACTTGAGCCCAGGAGTTAGAAGTTGCTGTGAGCTAGGCTGATGCCACTGCACTCTACTCAGGGCAACTGAGCAAAGTTCTGTCTCAAAAAAAAAAAAAAAACCAAAAAACTAATCCTCCAGAGAAGGTGTGTCCGTGTTGCTGAGATTAGTGTGCCTCAGGTCAAGTCCTTGCGGCAGTGGTTGTTTCTGAGAGAAACTGGTTGTGCAAAGAGGGGAACTGTGCCCACTCAGTCTAACGACAACAGCTGCTGAATTTAGATACGGGGTATCCAAATACTTAGAAGGGTTTAATCCTCTCTCCTGTGGCCTTTTCTCTTGGTATTTCCTGAGGACTGAGTGGGCCTGCAGCAACTAGCTTTGGGTCTGACTAAGCGGTTTTTTTTTTCTGGAGAGGAGCAAGCTGCAACGAGGGCCTCATTCCTGGATGGGTGTAAGACCCGGGGAGAGGCAGAGCAAGGTTGAGAGCCGGGGTTCTTGGCCCAGGGCCTGGGTGTCCTTCAGAGACGGGAGAAGCTGAAGGCATGGGGCTGGCTGCACATTTACAAATGCATGAACTGGGCTGCAAGATACAAATAGGCTTCAGAAATAAGAACGAATCCAGAATTCTCCCCCACAGCTAAAGAAAAAAGAGCTTTCCTCCAGGTACACGTTCTTCCTCAATTGTGAAATATCGGATATAGGAAGAGAAGACCCCTACAAACTACAGCATACAGGTGTTACAAAATCTTTTCATCTGCAACTTGACTTTGGGTCCTCCGTGCAAGTTCATGGCAAATTACAAAATTTCTGTTTGTTTATGTATGGTGAAATATTTGTTAAACCAGTAAGACCCCAAAATAAAAATGCCTGTTTCACCACTCTATGGTGACAGAGACCAGAACAGTAGGAAACTTTGTAGGTGGGCTATCCACAGGGAGAAGAACGAGGTAGCCTTCCAGAGAGTGGGGAATGTTCTAAACCTCGGGCTGGGTGGTGGCTCCACGGGTGTATGCATGTGTGAAAATTCAATCTTTATCAAGGTGTACACTTGAGATTTGTGTTGTTTACTCTAAGTTATATCTCAACAAAAAAAGAAAAATAAAAATTGTAAATGCTGTTTTCATTACTTTGATAAACTAGTAGTTGGGGAAGGGTGCTTTTATTTCCAAAAGCTAAATCATGTGTAATTAATATATTTCAAGCCATCTCTGCATTCTATCCTATACCTTTTGTGCCCAAGCTCTTACCTCATAAAACGTGACCAACTTTCAAGGGTCAACGATGATTTTTCTCCATCTGTCATTCTTGTCCATGGCAAATGTGGACATGTCATTTGGAATGTAGCACGGAGGCCCTGATGAAATTGGAAAAGCATGTGGAGACAAAATTCACTCTAGGATGAATCCAGACACTTCCTGCCACTGGCCAGATGTCACAGAGCTGGAAGCCACCCTCTCGGGGGAAGTGATTCAGTCAGCCTCAGCCAGATGTGTAGGAAGCCGTTTCAGACCCACATGCTAACACTGTCCTGATTGTGCGGAGCATATGCTTTCAGTCAAGGGTGAAAAAGGCAGGCGGGAGCACATGCCAGGAGTCTTTCAAGCATGGCCCACCAGTCAGCCTACAGCGCAATGCACTGATGCGTCCAGTCAGCAGATGTGTGTCACCACGACACAGGCTGAGGCTGGTTAAACAGTAACAGAGCTCAGTGACCTAATGCACACACTCAGCCCTTCCTGAGAACCTCGCGCCACACTTGTCATGCTGTGGGATGCGTGTCAGCTTGACTCCAAGGCTGCCCGGAACATCTGCACTTCAACTACACGGAGTGGCAGAAACGCCCCTTCCTGCACCCAGCAGTGTGTCAGAGACCTCGATGAGCTGCCCAGATGCTTGGGTGCAGAGTTTTAGCTCCGTGTTATTTTAAGTAATCTTGCATGTGACTGCATGGCATGTATTCTGTCTCCTGGTGGGGCCTTCCAGGGGCCTGGGCTGCTGTCTGCAGGAATGCCCCTCCCTTGCCCTAGTGAGCCTTCGAGGCTTCCACCTGCCCCTCCCCTTTATAGAAAGCCCTGAGTGTGGAATTTGTCCAAATGTTCTACACTCACTGAGACAGACTTTGCGAGAGTCCTACCCGCTCTGATTAAAGAGGGTAAATGTAAATGCGTATGCACACTCACTCACAGGTGCTCCCTGCATGTGTGTGCACACACATACTTCTACATGTCTGGGAGGAAGCAGGTAACCACATGTCATTTGGAGAGAGACAGACAGACACAGAGACAAGGACAGAGACATTCCAGGGTAGCCTATATGTGCAAACACCCCCTTGGTTGGTCAATAGCAGCAAATACTGTACTGAGACAGAAGTCATGGATGTATGTAATTTTCATGGGCAAATATAGTTGGGCAGATGTGGAAACATTCCTTAGCAGTTGTTCCCACCAATTGCTCAGAAACCAGGCCATGAGGAGCTCTGCCCCCCAGTGCTTTTATCTGCAGGCCTCCCAGCCTCTGCAGGCTTCACTGATGCTACACAAGGACATCCTTGATGGACTTGTAGGGCTGTCATTTTTGGAAAAGGTGCACACCTGTTCTCTCTCCACCAAGATGCCAGGAAAGGCAAATCTACCTCAGTCATCACTTCACCTCATCAAAAACTACTGCCTTCCTGTCCACTTAAAGATCATGGCTCTGGTTGCCTAAAAGCTGATTCTCCAAATGGCAAACACCATAAAGGCAAGTGTCATCCACAGAGTGTGTCTTTCCTTTAGGTCATGGGCAGTGTGTGTGCCTGGACTGTGTACATCCACATATCTGCCAGTCACCATTTTTGTACCAAGCACTAAAAACAGTCGCCCAAAAGTTGGCTGAACCTTGTATTTGTGGGGTAGATTCCCCTCCCTTTGCAGAGAGAATTCTCAGGGAAAAGCAGTGGTCGTGATAATACACACCTGCAGCTCATCACCAGTCATTTACTTGGCTTTAGAATTTGTTTTTGTGCTTACACTGGAATATGGGTCTGCCTAAGGCTCTGGGAATTCACAGCACTTTAGATAAACTCAGTGATCTTTTCCTTAAAGACCTGACTCAGGCAGAACCGAAGGCAGTTTAGTCTCCTGTTCTGCCTCCCTGCTCAGAACCAGGCCCCGCATGCTGGGCTCAGACACCACGGAGCTAGAGGCAAGACAGCAGCCTAAGAGGAGCTTCTCTGATCACCTGGGTACAAGAGAATGAATAAAAACTGAAATAATTTTCAATTTCAGCTGATCTGTAGAGGGGAGAGCTTACAGTTAGCCTTTTCTGATGCCTCATCCCCATCCTGTGGGTCCCTATCTCCAAGTCTCAGCTTCCTTGCAGTCATCATCCCAAGACTCCTCTTCGCCCGGTTAACACCCGCAGGCCTTCACTTAATTTTCACACGTGAGGCAGTTAAATCTATGTGTCAACATGGGTGGGCTACAGTGCCCACTTGTTTGGTCAAACACTAGTCTAGATACTGCTGTGAAGGTATTTCGCAGGTGTGATTAACAATGACAGTCGGTTGGCTTTAAGTAGAGCAGATTGCCCTCAATAACCCGGGTACCCTCATTCAATTAGTTGAAGGGCTAAGAGCTAAGACTGAGATTTCCCGGAAAAGAAGGAATTCTGCCTCAAGACTGTAATATAGAAATTTTACCAGAGTTGCCAGCCTGCCAGCCTGCCTTACAGATTTCAGACTCATCAGTCCCCACAATCACGTGAACCAATTCCTTAAAAGAAATCTCTTGATGTCTATACGCACATACACACTCTGTTGGTTCTGTTTCTCTGGAGAACCCTGACTGATAAAACATAGTTCCCATTCCTATTTCCTCATCTTGTCTATTTCCTTCCTCTCCCAATACTGCCGGGTCTGCTGTGAGTTCTCCCCAGACCATACACGCAGCCCTCCCTCCCCCTTCTGTGTGCATACATCCTAGGATCGCAGGGTGGTCTCCAAGGAGGTCTGGGTTTGACTTTTGGGAAGCTCTGATTCTTCTTTCAGCTCAACCTCACCCCCAGACTGAGCCGTGAGTGGCCTCTTGGAGACCAGCAGTGAGGAAGGTCCTTGTCCCCCACACAGCGGGGAGCACAGACAGAGGTGTCCAGGCCCTGGCAGCCTGAGCCCTGGGCACGCGGGATGGAGGCAGCATCCTGTCTTTAAATCGGGTTCTGGATCCCACAGGGGAAAGTGCCTGGGCATCAGGAAACCCTGAAATCTTTCCTTGGGTGGCCCAAGCTGTCTTTGGCCAAAATTATATTCTGTTTTGCGTCTAATGAGGAGATCAAAGCTTGGGGAAGTTCTCACTGTCCTTCTCTGCTCCTGCATTCTGAGCTGGCTGTCCCCCTCTCACACCTGGTCCCCTAAAAAGTTTCTTACTGAACAGTATGCATTTGGGGGGACACTACAGGGGCCAAAACAGGAGCTTGCCGTTTTACATAAGTATTTATTTCAGAGTCATACCCTAGATATTTCTGCTTAGTTGGTGGAAACTACTTAGAAAGTTTGTTGTCTTCAGGGAAAAGGGCTAGATACAGGTAAATGTAAGGTAGGAGATTATGGAGGACAGTCGGGACCTGAGAAAGACGCCTTCACTAGAGGGTCAGCATCCCAAGGGCAGGGGTTTGTCTGTTTTGTTCCCCCTGCACCTGAGGTAACACCTAGTACATCACAGAGAGTCAACGAAAAGTCACTGAATAAATGAGATGGATCAATTTGTTAAAAAGGCTTTCCCATCTCCAGAAGTCCTGGAATGTTGTTTTCTTAAAAACAACAAACAAATAAAAAAAAATCCCTCAAAGCTTTAGCTCTTGATTTTCCGAGGAAACGGCAAAGAAGGGCTACTTGGGTTTATTTGTTCATTCGACATGCGTTTCTCACACCCCAGTCACATGCCACGCGCTGGGCCCAGACCTTGGGGACTTGGACGGATGGAAGAACACAGCCCCACCCCAGGAGCTCCCGTCCAGCGGTGGACAGACAAGGGCCCGGTAATTACTGCGCAATGTGATGAGCGCTCTCAAGTCCTGGAGAGGGGCTCTGGGAGCCAGGGAGGGAGTGACTAACTTCTCACTGCCTGGGGGCCCAAGGGAAGGCCGGGACTTGAAGCCTTAACAGGAGTTCACATGCCTAGCAAGGGGCAGGGAGAGGGAAAGAGTCCAAACCCTACCTCGGACTATGGTTCCATCAGATCACACACACACTTGCCAGAGTTGTTGACAAGGAGCCAAATGGACAAGCAAGAGTTGGCCCTTCTTTCCTTTTCCCTCCCTCTTCCTGGGAGAGATGCCAATAAACAACAGTGGCTAGAAGGCAGGTAAGAATAAGCAAGAAATTGGATCATGGGCCAATTACGTAGCCCTCCAAACCATGCGGCCTTGGCCATACTTGATGTCACCAATATGGAGGGAGGCTGATAAGCACATGGCTTCTCCATCAGGCTTTGCCCTCGGAGGAAGAGTTCCCATCGGTGACACCCACTTGGGCTACCACCTTGCAGAGCGCCAGCCACGGGGGGCTGCTTAATCAGGACAACTTGATAACATGATAGACGGGGATTCTTAAGACAAAGAGCAGCTGCTCTCAAGAGAGTGGGTGCTGCTAAAAACCTGTTGCCCGTTAATTGCTGTGGAGTGGAATATGCCAAGGTATCTTAATTCAAATCTTACCTCACCATCCTAGGGACCTTTTGTTGCTATAAGTAAGGATGGTCGTCGGTTCCAAGAAGAAAATTAAAGGCTGCTCCTGAGATGAGCACAGTCATTTGGATGAAAGAAAACACATGGTTGCATTTAGAGATCAGATCTCAACAAGACAGGGCACCACCTCCTGCCCAGAGAGGACTGGGCCACAGGATGCAAAACTGGAATTTATGTGAGAACACTTTACCCTTATTACAGCACCTCTCGCAGGGAATCTTGACACACGTTTCAGGTGCTAATTAGCTCTTGCATCTATTGCCGTGGGTGCACACTGCGTGTGCCCATTCTTCTGACGGGAGAACGGACAAGGAGCAGATGGGCGGAAACGATGTTCTTAGAAGAAGTGATGCCACGTCTGCTCAGGTGTGTTTGCCCAGGGAGAACTGGGCCCTGTTTCTTTTGCCTGAGGGCATCGTTCGCTGTTGAGCTCAGAGTCTCTGCACTCCGGGGTCTGGTTCCATAATCTGTCTCTGAATTTCTTATAAAAATGGCAGAGCCCTGCATTGGAGGCTAAGAGCTCATCAGGTCCCTGCTGCTGAAAAGCAGAGCAGTGGCTAAGAGCACGACCTTCGGAGCCAGCCTTTTCGGCCTTAGCCCACGCGCTGGCTCTCACCAGCTGTGTGACCTCGGCGAGATGCTCAAATAAGAATCGTGCCTCCGTTTCTTCAGCTGTAACATCGACTTGATAATAATAATTCCTTTCTCATAGAGTCACCATGAGGATTAACTGAGTATTTGTAAAGCTTTTGAAATAATGCCTGACCCATAGAGAGAGTTAAGCGTCAGGTTGCTCCGTATGAAATCACCACCATCCGACTGCCTTTGACCAAAGCAGCAAGTTCGTATGGCTCATTCTGATATTTGTTTAATAATAACAAGAGGGTTTTATTTAAATATTCTTTACACATTTATCGTATTTATAATAATTTAGCATTTTTATTATCACTCAGTTTATGACTTTACAGTAATAAACATATTTATAATATATTTATCATATTGGTTTGTAATAAGCCTGTTTTTCATTCATTTATCATGCATATAAACTCTGAAAGCAATGTGTAAACTGTCTTTTTTAGAAAAAATAATTATAAGGCACAGGGTGGTGCTGGGAATGAGTAACCCAGGCCTGCAGCTAAGAAAGGGATCAAGGACCCTGTTTTCTAGGGTCAGGGAATTGCAGCATGGGGCTGCTAGGGAAACACTTTTTTAGAACCTGTCGGCATCACCCTACCAGCCCCAGCCCCTCAACACTGGCAGTAAGAGGAAGCCTGGAGGAGGACAGACCTGGCCTTTTGTGGGAATGGATGGGGCTGCTTCCCTCTTTGAAGCCCAGGGAGGGAGGCCCCAGAGGAAACTCTTGTAAAGTTGGTAGGATGTGGGTTCTATACACTCCTGGCTCATTTAAGAACCAATGAGCCAGCCCCTCCACCAACCCTGATGCAGCAATGCCCAGGGTGTGGGGAAGCAACCCTGGGGTGAGTTGCATGGGTAGGGGGCTGTGGGTAGAGAAAGAGCAGGACCCACCTTCCCATCCTGGAGTTTCAGTCCCTGATGGAACAAAAAATTGATTCTGCACATGCCCACAGGCCTAATGGTTGGCTACTGAGGATAGGTGTGTTTGGAAGCCAGTGATCACCACTGAGTGTGGCATCCGATGCAGGCAGCAGGATGATGTGAGTGGGACAGGAAGATACAGGGCAGGAGTCTAAGGGACCATCAATGGCTATGAGAGGTGCATAGAAGGGAGCTGTCCTTGGAGGGCCTATTGGAGGCACCACCTGCTGGCATCAAGCCCATGGACCGTGCATTACTGCTGGGTAGAAGAGAATGTCTTCTTACTGGGTGAAGTGGGATGGTAGCTGTATTTTACTTCTTCCTCCAGGCCCCAATACTAGCCTCATTCTGGAAAGATGGAGGGAGAAGAAAGGATGATGGGAGAGAACCCCAGAACTGCAGGCAGACAAAGCCACAGGTCTAAGCTTGCCTTGGGGGAGAGAAGGAGAGGAGCTTTGAGCTGGGTATAATAATAGCAAAACTTTCCCAGCACTTACTTCCTGTGGCTGGCACTCTTCTAAGCACTTTAATCATATCAACTCATTTAACCCTGGCGATGTTCCTATGAGGTAGCTGTTATTATTATCTCTATTTTACAGAAGAGGAAACTGGGGCACAGAGGTTGAGTAACTTGCTCAAGCCTCTCAGCTAGTAAGGGGCAGAGCTGGGATTCCAACCCAGCAGCCAGCTCCAGAATCTGCAGTTTTTCATTGAATAAGACTTAATCCAAAGAACTGAAATAAGGCTATTCGAACAACAATGACAACAACAACAACAATGCTGAGGAAACAAAAAATAGCCAAGAAGTTAAACACCAGAATGAAATAGTAAGGGTGCTACTATCTAATTGGAAAGGAAGGTTTGGTCAACCACTTTCCCACAGCCATCCTTGTTTCTTCCTACAAGGCTGTGAGGTAGGCACTGTGTCATTTTCATTTTACAGACAAGGGAACTGAGTTTCAGAGAGGCTGAGTGATGTGCCCAAGGTCACCCACCCACAAGCGGTGGAGTTGGGTGATTACAACTCGTTCTTTTGACTTCAGAACCTGAGCTTTGAATCTCTCTGGTGCTATGGAGGACACCAACAGGAAGCCCACATGGGTTTTTATCAGTTTTTGGTTTAGTTACACAAGGGAGAAGACACAGTGTAGAGCTACGATGTGAGGGAGAAAGGTGGGCAGACCTGTGAGACAGAGGTGCACATGTGACATTTTGAGTGGGCAGAAGAAAGACTCCAGGTTACACCTCAAAGTAATTAGAGAGGACAAGACATTAGGACATTACTAACACATTGCAAGACAGTAATAGTGGCAGCTGCCATTTTGAGTCCTTACACTATACCAGATTCAAAGGGAGCTGCATGCTGTTAGTCAATCTAAGCTTCATGGTAACCTTAGGAGAGAGGAGATATCTATTCTGTTTTATGGATGAGAATCTAAGGCTCAGAGATACTAAGTGACGTACCCAAGGACACATAGCTCATAAATTGACAAGTACAGATTAAAACCAGGTTGGGCTGCTTGTAAGCCTAAACCCTTTCCTCCAGCATGTGGCTGTTTTCAAAGCACCACTGTCATCTTCCCTCATTTGATTCTCATGGGGACCTTAGGCAAAGGAGACATTGTTAGTCACACTTCACATAGAGAACAGCATGCGCAAAGGTTCTTCTCAGAGCTTCTCTCTGGAGCCAGACCTGCAGGTGTAACAGCTCCCTGACATTTCTCCTCCCAGATGTCCCACAGACGCTTTAAGCCTACCACGTCCAAAACCAAACACATCATCTCGTCTCCCTTGCAAACTACTGTCTTGATTCTCCCATTTCATTTTCTCATTCAACAAATATTTCCTAGTCTCTGGGGATAAACAATGAACATCTCAATAGCTAGTGACACTCTCTACCTAGTTGCCTAAACCAGAAACCTAGAACTGTTCCTGCATTTCCCTAACCATCCACATCTAATCATTCATCACATTCTTTCTATACCCCCCACTAAATATCTCTTAAATGTATCCATGTCTCCCAGGCCTCTATTGTCTCTTGGCCAGAATATCACATCAGCCTCCAGATGTCTCCCTGTTCCATTCTCCTCCTCTTCCTCCTCCTCCAGTGTACTTTCCCTACTGCCATCTGAAAGATCTTCCTAAAATGCAAATCTATGTCAATCCCCTCCACTTAAGACCCTTCATCAGCTTCTGAAGCCCCTCCGGATGGCTTACAAGGCTTTCTAGGACCTGGCCCACCCCACCTCTTCAGCCTCAGTTGTGCTATTCTCCCCTGGCACTTTCCACTCCAGTCTTGCTGCACTTTTTTTTTGGTTTTTGAAGCTTCATCGCTGCGGCTCTCCCTCCCAGGATTTCACACATCCTGCCTTTCTAGGCAGAAGACCCTTC
Organism: Propithecus coquereli; assembly: GCF_000956105.1. NCBI lineage: Eukaryota > Metazoa > Chordata > Mammalia > Primates > Indriidae > Propithecus > Propithecus coquereli. Next base: position 702,174 of record NW_012150919.1, read on the forward strand.
TGATTCTTTTCATTGCCTGGTGCTTACACAGTCTTCAAATCTCAGTGTAAATATCTCCTCTTCAGGTAGGTCTTCCCTGATCCCATTGATTGGGTGTTTGATCCCCCATCCTAGTGTCCTGCATGTTCCCTGTTATGCCAGCCGTTGCTTGTTGATGTATTGACTTATTTAACACGTCTTTTCTGTGAGGGCCAAGTTGTCCTGCCCACCAAGGATACTTAGTGACTGAATGAACATATGAACACATGAGCCAATGAATGGGTAGAGGAAGGCCCAGAGTTATTAAAGAGCATGGCAAAGTCTGGAAAGAAGTGTCTTTGGGGACTCCAGCAGGGAATTTGGGGGAGCAGTGATGACAGGTGACACTGGAGAAGTAAGCAGGGGCTAGAATAGGGTAGGCCTTGTGTGTCTGTCCCTCTCTGGGACATCTCTAAAGAACAGCGGTGAAGGGAAGTCTTCTCATGGGCGGAACTTCAAGCAATGCGACTGGCTGTTCACTTTGCTTGGGAGGAGAAATGGCCTGACATGTGATTATATATGGATTCGTGGCTGTGGCCACAGTTTGGCTGGATGGTCAGGGACTTAGAAGGAACATGACTGGAAAATTGGTGACAAGAAAGGCTCTTATGCTCTAGTGCCCTCGACATACCGATCACTTATTTTCCCTGAGTTCACTCATTGTTTCCCGCAGAACAGGGCCCCTGCGCCATAAAGGAAAAGAGCTAGATGGGACCGGGTCCAGCCTTTGTCACTCAAAAGGTGAGCTTTTAAAATATTCAAGGGATGGTTACTGATCTAAAGGGCTTTACTAAACACTTAATAAACAGTGTGGTTACAGGTTGTTATTCACAATGTCATGAGGTGGTTAACAAAAATTTGAAACATAATCCATGACCAGTACTGTTAAAATGGTTTTAAATCTAAACATTGTGTTTAGTTTTGTATTCTAATTGTAGAGTTGTTCAAAATTAGTCACATAGGGTAAAGAAAATGTGGTGTATATGTACCATGGAGTACTACTCAGCCATAAAAAGGAATGAAATAATGTCTTTGGCAGCAACTTGGATGGAACTGAAGACTAATGTCTTAAGTACCTCAGGAATGGAAGAACAAACACCACATGTTCTCACTAATAAGTAGGAGTTAAACAATGGGTACACACGGGCTAGAAGAGATGTAAAGGATGTTGGAAACCAAGGAGATGGGGAGACAGGTAGGGGATGAAAACTTACCTATCCAGTACAATGAATACTATCCTGGTGATGGGCTCACTAAAAGCCCTGACTTCAGCATGATGCAATGTATCCATATAACAGAAACATTTGTACCCCCTTAATATTTTGAAATTTAAAAAAAAATTAGTAGCAAAGCACAGCAAAGATTTAATGTTATTTAGGCTGTCACCAGAAATACATATGAAAAATTACAAGGCTATACTGATAGTTTAATTGGTGATTGAGGAAGTTTGGGGTTCTATAGCCTCTCCCAAATATTTTCAGGTGTCATTGACCCTAAAGGTGAGGTCTAAATAAGAGGCTCTCTTAAGCTTCTTGGGCTTTTGTATCTTTTATATTGTATAATTTTGAGGGGGATTTTTAATCTTTTACCAAATCTAACTGCTGAAATCCCAAGTTACCAGATACTACATGCTGTGAGAAGTGTAGTGAGTACTTTGTCAAGCTCGGGTTCATGAGGTATAATGAAAATTTATATATCTAGGGTCCCATCTTAACAAAAAAAAAACTTTCAATGTCTTCAAGTAATTCTACCATTTTTATTGCTATTTAAAATGTTTTGAAATTTATAATTATTATTTTATATCATTAGATTGAGAGATTCCCTTGTCAAGAATTTTCCTGCCTGTGGGAACTGTAGTGATGTATCCTATTTCATTTCTGATAATTGGTTTGTGTCTTTTTCCTTCTTGATTAATCTTGCCAAGGATTTTTATTCTTTTTTTATTTTCAATTTTATTGTTTTTTTTGTACAGACTCAACTTTTGGTTCTGTTGATCCTCTCAATTCTCTTTGTTTCTTTATTCCATTAATGTCTGCTCTTATGTTTATTATTTCCTTTCTTTTACTTTATTTGGGGTTTTTTATTTTTATTTTTTAATTTCAGAATATTACGGGGTACAAACATTTTAGTTACATATATTGGCTTTGCACCACGCAAGCCAGAGCTACAAGTGTGCCCATACCCCAGACGGTGCACTCGGCACCCATTAGCTGTGAGTTTACCCATCCCCTCCACGCCCCCTACCTGCCTGGCACCCAGTGAATATTACTTCCATGTATGCACCTAAGTGTTGATCACTTTATTTGGGTTTAATTTAGCTCTTTTCCAGCTTTCCAAGATAAACACTCTGATAGTTGACCTTCTGTTTTTCTAATGTATGTATTTAAAGTCATAAATTTCCTTCTAAGCCTGGCTTTAGCTGCATTCCACACATTGTGATGTCATATATTTATTATCATTTAATTCAAATATTTTAGAATTTCCATTGTGAGTCTTCTTTGATCTATGGGTATTTGGAAGTATATTGCTTAATATTGAAACATTTGGGAATTTTTTAGGTTACATTTTTGTTACTGATATAAAAGTAATTTTTATTGTGATCCTAGAACATACCCTGTATAATTTCAAAACTCTGAAATTTGTTGAGACTCAATTTTTGACCCAGCATTATATGGTCAACTTTAGTAAAGTGTGCCACGCACACTTAAAAAGAATGTGCACTCTGCATTTATTAGGTAAAACGTGTGTGTAATCAGATCAAGTTCATTCAAATCTTCCCACATCATTATTTATCTTTTGTCCACTTATTCTGCGAGTTACTGCTACAAGAAGAATGTTACTATCTCTTACCACCAAGTGAAGCTGGGCTCTTTGAGTGCTAGCCGAGTTCTTCAGGGTCTGCATACGAGTTGCTGGGTATTTACCACGGCCCCTCCTTGGTGGTGGTCCCTGAATGTTGGTTCCTCCCCAGCCCTGGGAGACTGCTGTGAGCTCTAGCTGGCTTCTCGTGGCTCCTTCACAGCTCTCTGAGTAGTGCCACCATCGCTCAGCTGCTGCCTTACAATTGACAAATGCCCCAAGGGAATAGTGGTTGCCTCCCCCTGGCTCACCTCTCTGCCTCCCTCCTCTCTGGGATCTTGGCCCCTCTGGTCTGCTGCCTGCATAGCTTTTGCATGACTTCAAACAGGTTTTATTTTCCTTAGTATTTATCCAGTTTTTCCAAATGATGTTGGCATCAGTGGGCAATGAGCTGGTCTCCCCTTGCTGGAAGTGAAAATCTTTATTCAGAGAATTTGTATCTCTTTGAAAAATATGAGAGTTTAAAAACTAAAAAGAGAATGTTGGCCCCAGGTGGAAAGAAGTGCCTTCTTTATGTGGTTCAACTAAGAGCATAACCACACATGTGGTTAACTGATAATGTGTTTAGTGAGACCTTTCACTTTGTGTCCCTCCTTCCCAATTTTATTTATTACACAACCAACAGTAATTTAAAAAGCAGTTAATTACCCACAATCTCATTCTTCCAAATAAAAACATACCTCTGTTTTTATTTTTATTTTGGGAGTATGTTCTCTTATAATATGTCCTTTGTTCATGCATAAGTTCTACCTATGGTATCATAATCTATTTATATTTTACTCAACATCACTTCATAAAAATATTTTATTGGTCTACGTAATCCTAATTTTAATAGCTATATCATGTAGTCTAGGTTGCCCTATATACTTGTTTCAAAACTTATATTTCCTATGTAAATTTCCTGTGTTTCTACTTATTTGACAAAGATTGTTATTTTTTAAAATTGAGCCTATAATAAGTACTTAAGAATGGCTTTATTTTAAAATCCATGCTATTTTATTTCTCAAGCATTTTTTTTCATACAGTTAAATATGTCAGTTTTTTTCCCTTGTGTTTTTTTGATTACAGAGAAACCAAACCATAGCTGGCTCCTTGCACTTGCTGAGGATATATTTTAGAGTTCCCACATAGCAAGGAAGTCTGTGATTATTGCACTGAACTACACCTAGTAAGGAAAGAGGCAGGGGCAGGGAGGAAACAAGGAGGAAGACAGGCTCTTGCCATTGAAAGGCGTGTCCTCTCAAAGGAGTGGTAAGTGTTCCTTGCACATGAGCTACTTGTGTTGATCCAGCTGTGTTGGGGGATGTAACAGAGGCATCAAGAAAGGACCTGACCTGGGAAACACAGTGGGCAAAGTCTTTAGGGGAAAACAAAGTAAGTATTCTCCTTCCTAATAGATCCTTCACATGTGGGGGAATCAGGAAAGACTCTGCTGAGGAGCTGAGTGAATAGGAATTGTTAGTAGAGAAGACAACTCTCGGCAGAGGGAAAAGTGTGTGTCAAGATGGGGAAGCTTGTGAGTGCAGCAAGCGCTCAAGGAACAGCAGGCGCGGTGCGCTTACAGCATACAGGAATGGGGGAAAGCAGTGGGAAGGATGGCCAAATGATAGCTTAAAGCCTTTCTTATTTCTTTGCCCAGTCGAATTCCTCTTCTGCAAATGCTGACATCAGCTAAGCATTGACTGGAATGAAGTCTGACACTCTCTAAGGGCTTTTGAATTTTCATCCAGATTAATCTACCGGGTACAGAGCATATGGAAAATATTTTTTAAGCAGGGAACTTCCTGTACCTATTCCAGACCACTAGTTCCTCCTCTCTGGGGAAAACCATTCCCATCCTTTCCTTTCTTTTGTAACTTGGACTCAGTAAAAATAAATATTTATTGCTTAAATTGGCATAGAGAACCATGAACATTTTCATCAGCTAGTTAATGAGAACTTCTGAATACCTCTTTATTAAGAGAACTGACATTAAGTATTAACTCAGATCAGTGTTCTTAAGTTGCATGTGGCTGTTCAAGAACTCAAATCTTAGCCTCACACCAATATGCTAGATGGTGTGGAGCATATAGAAGTCATTTGATTACTGTCAATTTCAGTTAATTAAACTCTAATTTAGAGTTATAATAGCAGCGTATCATTTATTTGTTCTTTATGGAGCAAAATTTAAATGAAATCAACACTGCATTTTTCACCCTAAAGGTAAACTTTCATCATTCTTAATTCTTGTCTCTTTCCTGTTAGTCCTATACTACATGTGTCTCTGTTCTCCTTTCCTGTGTCCATGGCAGACATCACTAGTTGATCTTCAGGACTTTATAGCTGAGCCACAATATGGCCTTAAAGGCTTCACAACCTGACTCCCAGGCATCATGATCCATGGATTGTATGTGTTTGTGAGATGAAACCCGCTTACTACCCTAGCATCATTTCTTCAGCAAGCAGTTTAATAACAATACCATTGGAAATGTCTGTACAAAGTGTTATCTAATAAAAAACCTTTCACTAAAGTGTGATATACATACCCATGTCTTAACTGTATAGACCAATCATTTTCGAACAATGAAAACACTGAACTATTTTAAAGTACTTGCATGTACATTATCTCATTTAACTTTCACAGCCACCTTGGAGGTAGGCAAGACAGATGTTATTATCTCCAGTTTGCCACTGAGCAAACTGATGCTCGGGCAAATCAAATGGCTTGTGCATGATCTTCAGCTCGCAAGCAGAATAGCTGGGATTTGAACCCTGGTTTCTGGGCTCTCACTGTCAACTCCTAGTCTGTTTTCTAGGCTGGAGTAACACATAAAATAGAAAGAATGAGGGAGGGAGGAAGGGAAGATGGAGAGGCAGTACTAAGTCACTTTTCTGGGCGATGCAGCACTAGGAGAATCACTCTGCTCATTTGCTTTCAGTGAAGAAACCTTTTGGATATTCAGCACGATCGCACTTAGCATTAAGACCTCTTTCATCAGATTTCATCGTATTCGGTAAACGGGAATTGGTCCTCAAACATTCCCAGGGTGGAATACACACAGAACAGACACAGACTGAGCCCCTCCTCCGTGTTAAGACAATAGAAGACAGAAAAGACTAAGAATGCACAGTCTTTCCAGTGAGGACTTTGCACAAATGGCACCAGAAAGGGGGGAGAAATTACTTCCAGAGAACACATTCCGAGCAGCCCCTATGGAGCTGGGCCTGAGAGGCATTTCATCCGAGAAGGTGCAAGATGGGGTTCAGGAGACAGGCCTGCGTGGGTGAAGGAGTGGGCTGGGGATGGGGGAAGTCAAGGACATTTGTTACAGAAAAGTGGGGCTCAGTTTCCCTGGGAAGTTGGGCTGAAGGAAGACCATGCTTTGGTTCTTTAGCACATCAGAACGCTTCGCCTAGCGCTCCAGCTGGAGCTGTCGCCAAGTACACCTTTGTTATTGCAATCTACCTTCTCCCAGGAAGCTACTCGACAGAACCATGGAATTATATACCTGCCAGTTTGAGAACAAAGGTAAACAATGGGCAGACACAGCCTGAGGTCACAGAGCGAGCTGGTAATAACATCACAAATTCCTAAAGGGAAGGGTAGTCTCCTTGTAGCTGCAAACGCCTACGGGGAGGAGGTCAACACTTGCTTTGCTCTACGCACTGCATTTAGTATGCTTTTCTGACCATGGCCGTAGACCTGAGTACCCAGGTGAGTCCTTCTCAGTCAAGAATCAAATCTCCTACAAGGAGATTCCTCTCAGGGACCCAAGCGCACCTAAAAATGATCAAAGTCATGGGCAAACAGGCTTCTTTCTGCACCTTGTATGCCCTGAAACATATAAGGTTTCCCTTTAGCAGATAACAACCTTTGTGGACTACATTTGAGGGTCTCTGTACAGAGATGAATTTAAATAGCCTTGGCTGCAAGAGAGATGATGATGTACACGTATATTGGGCAATGCGTATTTCATTTTAAAAACAGAAACTAATATAGAACCCAGAGTTTGGTAATTCGGCCAACGATAAAATGTTAATAAGTCTAATAGTTAACAAGTTTTACTAGAATAGGAAAGCAGATGTTGATAGTTCATGTCTGTGTTCATAATAAACATAAGCTTCAAGAGCACATTCTTCGCTATATCCCCAGCGCTAAATTATTGGTTGAATTACTGAGTAGTTCTAAGTAGCGGAAATGACCACAGGAGCTCTCGTCCTTTCCTGCCTCCTGAGGCTGGTCGGAACTTTTCGGTGAGGCTGGAACACATTCCATTATCCCTTTCACTCCTCTTTTAACTCAGTGATTCGCAGGCTTTTCCATGAGAAAATGGGTGTTTTGGGAACATAAAAAGGTATGTACACACACAGATAACGCATTCACACACTCTCTCCCAGAAGTGTTTCAGAGACTGGTGACGTTTCAGTCACTCTGCTTAGTGGTCACACTGGATTCTCGACTGCTCCTCAGGGGAAGTCCGGTTGGGATTCCTGGACACGAAGCTGCAGTCAGAGAGCCCGGCCGAGGCCCACAGCCACCAGTTCCTCTGCGCTCCATTCGGGAACACCCGGGACCAAGGAGCTAACATGCGCCCCATGAGAGCCAATTCCTCACATTATTCTCCCCAGACCCAAGAAGGCTCCCTGCTCCCTATTTTACAAGTAAAAAAAAATGCACTTCTCATTAGATTTATTTTTCTTTCACATCATCCTGCAATTTGAGTTGGTGCGCACGGCACAGAATAATTAAAACCAAACCCAGGCCGGGCCTGAAAGTCAGCCCCGTAGCTCTGAGTCATCCTCCCTGGGCTCAGCGAGCAGACCTTCCTCTGGTGAAGGGTCCCCGGCCGGGGAGGGCTGAAGCAGGAAGACGGGAGGAGGCATGGGTCTGGCCGGAGTCCCACAGGCAAAGCCTCGCTGGGGAGCACCTCCTCTGCCTCCTCCAATGCCCTCTTCTCTGGCCGGGACTCTGAAAGCACTCATGTCTTCTATGAAAGGCAAGGCCTGTTGGGACACGAACCAGCCATGGAAGATGCTCCAGGCAAGACTTCCCATAGACAATTTGGCCAAATTCATAAATTAAGTTGAAAATTTGATCCTGCTTGCTGCCAAGCGGGGCTAATTAATTTCTGTAGAGACTGATGAACAGGAAGCACACTATTCACATTATTTCATCAACAATTAATTCACTAAGCTCGGATTCATTAGTTTCCTGGCATTCACCATCCTAAACAGTGTTGGGAAGGTGTTTGTGGAGGGAGCCTGGCTATTTTAAGCCTCCTGGAGAACACCTTAGGCTCAGCTGCCTCCTCGCAGGTGACTTCACCCTCCCCTGGAGAGGACTCATTAGGGCTTGTTTTGCAGCCCCGGGAGGCAGGCCTGGGTGGTTCACCATTCCTCTTCGAGATGTTCTGGAACTTTGTGGCCTCCTTGGCAGCGGGAAGCCATGCTCTGGGCCCCCCATTAATCGCTGCTTCACTAATGAGCTTCACAAATGCCCCAGGGCACTCTCAGGGTCAGGAAGCTGGAGGGGTCAGAGCTCGGTCTGCTTCAGCCCAGTCTCCCCAAACCCCTCCTACCTTCCTCGGATCCCCTCCAGACCAGAGGCCCTGTGTTCTAGAGCCCAAGGTCCCCAGGTCAGAGCTGTTCATTGATTGGTCAGCCAGCAGGCACCTGATGCAATTATGGGGTGCAGGCAGGGAAGGCTTCCTGGAGGAAGAACAATATAAATGCTCCACAAGGGCAGGGCAGAGACCTTATGTGTTTTGCTACCACTGTATACCCAGCTTCTAGCACAGGTCCTGACACACAGTAGGTGGTAAGTGTGAGAGACAGGAACAAAGGGAGAGATGGAAGGAAGAAAGGAGGAAGGACAGAAGAAAAGTAATGACTAAGCTGAAAACTGAGATGAGTATGAGCTACCCCCAGGTAGAAGAAATGGGGTGGAGGTGGCAGTCAGAGCCATGCTGTGCAGTTGCACGAGTTGTGTATCGCACATCTCTGAGGGCGCTATACACATCCATGTAAACAGAACTAGAATTATGCAGTATGAAACTTGCACAGCTGCACACAGCAGCCCTAGTAACAGGGCAATGATGAGAGGCTGAGGGCACAGCATGTGTGAGGCCTGAACTAGAAAAAGGAGGAATGTCGAGTAATTAAAAGAAGCTCAGATTCGCTAGAAATCTTGAGGGCAGAGACTGTATTTTCTGTCTCTGTGTCCTCCACATGGTTCTCAAGCACAGTGACGGTCCCCTGAAATCAAGTAAGCCCCGGGTTCTCTGCCAGCACCGAGGGAGCCCAGGCCTCCACGCTGATGCGGAGCCCCGTGACTGGCACCACAGGCAGGTGCTGGCTCCAGCAGGGCTCCTAGCGGGGAAGAGAGGCACATCACTTCTAGCTTTGTGCAATGGCTCCGGGAGGAGAAAGAGAACTTGCAGCAGGGTCAGGTTTCCTTATTTCCTCTTAGAACAGTGACTTATAGGTAACTGCGGCCTGAGTTTATATTCACTGAACTATCCCAGCGTATCAGAACCATAAAAGGCCACGGAAACTGTCTCTACCAGTCCCACGCTCACTACCGAGGAGACTGTGGCCCATGGAGGAAAGAAAGTCACCCAAAGCCGCCCATCCAGTTAGCAAAGCAGTCAGGGCTCCAGCACTGTCCTTTAGAAGCTCCTGCACATCAAAAAACTTCAGCGAAATATTCTCCGTTCCAGGGGCTGCCTTCCCACAGCAGTGTGTGGTCAGCCTGAGAGTGGGCAAGGTATGGCTGGGGTCCTGCTCAGCTCTGAGTCTAAGCCACGAGGTGCTGACTGTCCTTGAGCTAAGTGATGCTGTGTGGCTCCATCCTGGCCATGTGGCCCCTTAGAATCCTCTCCAGCAAGCCCCTTGACCTCAAAGAGCATATGCAGTGCAGAGTGACCGGATGGGCGTCACAGGAGAAAATAAGGTAAAATGGTTTGAAGAGAGCTGCATCAAACCTCCACGCTCTCCCAAGGCAGGTGCATGTATCGCGTCTGCACGAGACCGAGACTTTGCCTGCACACCTGGATGGGGATACTCACAGCATGTTCATGGCTCCGTGACAATGGGTATCTTCGTCCAGCCTGAGAAGGGGTCATAATGAGCCCCGCAAGGCTGTGTTTTCCAAGCCAGCCGCAGGCTCGTACACAGAGAGGTGGCCAGGTTGGTTCACCTGGCCGGGCTCCACCCTTGCGAAGGAGGGAAGGCCAAGGAGAAGCCCGACCAGGAGATTCTGGCTCTGATTCCTGGCAGCAGCCATATACTTGACAGTCTTTCTGTTCACGAATATCTTTTTTTGTCCGGGCATAGTAAACTACTGTGGCTAGGGCAAGCCTTGGCCCACGAGGGAGGCGAGTCAGAGCCCTTGGCAGCAGCCGCCCTCCGAAGCCCTGACTTGCTCAGCCCCTGCACCATGGAGAAGAAACCACTCACTAATTCATCCTCCTTTCCCAGGCGGGGGGGTTGCTCATTACCGCCTTCCCGTTTCCCCTCGGTGTTGCCAGAAACGGTATTTTACTGAGTTTCCAATATTTGAAACATTTGGCAAAAAAATGTTAAATTTCTTGCTCTCTCACAACTGCACACAGGAAGAGAAGCTGCATTTCCAAGTTGAAATATTTCATGTAAGAAAGGTTCCAGGCTGAACAAGCAAAAATAGTGGACTCAGTTTTCTTAGGGTAACGTGGCCCGTCCTCCTAACACTAAATGAAATTATGGAAGGTACATAAAAATAGGGTAAGTCTGGATTGGTGTTGCCAGCTGGATATGGGTGCCAAGCAAGTATCAGAAAAGTATGAGGAAATTCTGTTAGAATGAGAATAAATGGTAAAAAATGAAAGGAAGATGCCCACGTCCAAATTGTAACTCAGCTTCCTGAGCAAGTAGCAAAGACCTCCTATTCCATGAGTTTCTCCTCTATCAAATCATACAAATGGGTCCTATCGAAAGTTCGGTTTGAGGTATAGTGGTTTTTTTAGGGGTCAGGACTGGTAGATCTATTTGCCTTTCTTAAAAAAGAAAAGTTGGGTGCCGTGCCTTTTCTGCAGGGCCAGGCCTCTCCCGCTCCCAGCCCGTGTGCTCTGGGTGGGCTTCCTCCCGCGCTCCTCACCCCCTGCCCTGCCCGCTCCCAGGGGGGCACTGGCTGTCTTCAGCTCCTTTTTCACCGAGGGAATTAAGCCGGGCTGCTGCAGCTGCCTTCTGACCCCAAGGGGAGATGCTGTCTGAGAGCAAAGTCAACACGCTGGAAGAACAGAGCCGCACTGAATACCGATAATATTGCCTGAGACCTGCTTTAAGTTGCACCTGACACTTAGCCCTACTCCAGAGCTATCCAGTCACACGAGCTGATAAATCCCCTTTTCATTCAAGCCAACTTGAGCTGGGTTTTCTGTCACTTCTAACCAAAAGAGTTCCAACCAAATTGGTTAGGCAGAATAAATCAATAATACAGCCTGAAGCCAACCTTGATTCATTGAGCATCTGCACATGCTGAATACAGCACTAACATTAACATCTGTGCTCATAAGAACATTCTATCTTTACAAGATACGTTTGAAAACAACCAACCGAAGGGAAATCAATGAGTTGTGCATAAATGGCACGTACCTAAACAAGAACTTCTTTGTTCGTGTGTGTTTTTAGTATTTTAATTTTCCTGAGAGTTGCCTTCACAACCAGGTTACTGACCCTCAGGGCCTCCACGACCAAAGAAAATAGGAGGCCAAATGAACTGAAGGCGACATGACCTGTTTCCCTACCCCACCGCCAAGCCCACCCGGTCTGTCAATGAACCTTTCGGTTTCCAAATGGGTAGAAACCCTCCGTCTCCCACAAGACATTCTATGGCTGTGTTAAGGGAGCAAGAGAAAAAATGAGAAAACTTCTTTTGTTCATCTGACAACATTCTCCGCCTCTGTCGTGGCGCACGGCCACACGGCCTCCTTCCACTTCCTTCACACCCGGTTACTTTTATAGCACCTACCACTGCAGGTCATAAAATGCCTACTGATACGTTTATTTGTGGAATGTCAGACTCTCTTCTCAACCGCGAGGTCCACCAGGCAGCAGCCAGGGTGGTTGTGGCCTGTACCCTGTACTCAGGGGTAGCCTAACAACAAGCAAGTACTTGTTGAAGAAATGAATGATGAATGTATGAATGAGTGCTTGTCACATCCTTGGGGTTAAGACACATGAAGGTGTGAGTTTCTTTACACACTATTTTTGTCTGAGATATTTCTTTCTTATAGTGCCTTTTCTTTAATAAAAGGTTGCTATTTTGTCAGTTTTCAGTTGATTTTGACCCTAATTTTTTCAAGGGAGAGGAGGGGCGCCCAGAGGCGGGAGGAAGAAGGGTCTTGGTACTACCTAGAAACTGGTTCTGTGAGTTTATCTTTCTCTGGATGCGCAAGTGGGCTCTTTAGAGGACGACATGAAAGCCCTGTGGATTCCACGTCTGAAAGGGAATTTAACAGCGTCTGCCAGGAATCATGCGAGCAATGGGTTTTGGTTGATGGTTCAAATTCTGATTTGAGGTAAAAGAGCATGAACACATCTATCTCGTTTAGAACTTTCCAGTTTGCCGTTACCTGGAGAACTTGGAGAGCTATAAGGGGAGCGAAGCAAAGAAAAACAGCTTTTTCTTTTTTTTTTAAATTCCGTGTAGATTCATCTTCAACAAAAAGGGAATAGTTAAGTCGATGCCTCATCCATGGGGGGCACATTATATATTTCTTAAAATAGTTTATAACAATGTAAAGCATGGCTGCACTGTAGTGTTAAGTACAGAATCTAAAACAAAAAAAGACCCAGGACCGAAAGTTGTAGCCACAGAATAATAGTAACTGGGCTGATAAGCGCCCTGCCGCTGGGCTGGCTCACCTCCCCAGAAGCATCTCTTATCAGCCCCTCCTAGAGGCCCTTGCCCTCGGCCCTCCAGTCACCCTACACCCACATCCCTCGCGCCTTTCCCCCATCACCACCCTTCCCCTCTCCTGCACAAACCCCCTTATTCTTCAGGTCTCAACTTAAACGTCTCCTCCTCTGGAAACCCCCCTAACTCCTTTCCTAAACCCAGGGTCCTCGGAAGTGCCCTGAGGTCAAGTCCCGCCTATGTACTTTTTGTACTTCCAGGTCATCACACTTAACATAGTGCCTGCCCCAACTAGGCTGTGAGCTGGGAGGGTGGATGTCATTCAACGCACTGTCCCTAGCACCCAGCACAGTGCCTGGCACAGGGTCTCAGTGAGTAATTGTTGAATATAGCCCGGCAGGAAATAGGCCAAAATGTTCCCAGTGGTTGCCTCTACATGGGACAACTCATGTTGATTTTTATTCTCTTATTTCTAGTTTGCTGTATCTTTCAAATTTTCTACAATAAGCTTATATTACACTTATGATAGAAATTAACAACAACCCTTTAATTATAAAATAGCTGGAGAGGGCATGAATAGCAGCAACATCAAACATGTTTTCTTTTTTTCACAGAAGAACAGTGGGTTTTCACCTGTACTTTTTAGGTCTTTCTATGGGGAAAAACATACAAATGCATCTGGACCAAATCCACCAAATCCACAAGAGAGTACAGTGGAGCCCGTGGGCCATGCAGGTTGTGTCCCAACATCATCCCGGTGAGCTGCATATACTGGTGAACCTCACCTTGGCAGAGACCAGGCTTTTCATCTCTGTACTTCCAGCACCCGGCTCAGGGCTGGGACAGAGCAGGCACCTACTTAGTAAATGTTTGCTGAATTCCTTGATATCAGTTTTAGGAACAAAGCAAATTTAAACAGATGTACAGAAAAGTAGGATGTGTTCTGTGCCATTGTTCTGAACATTTAGGCATACACGGGAGGGGAATTTCCCTCTGCTTCAGAAATAGTAGCTCAGCTGGTACGGGTATATGCATATGGTTACACTCTGTTTATCTAGAGGTAAGGTTTAAAGCGACGTCAATCCTCTAACTAAAAACAAAAACAAGAAAAGTAAGACAGAAAGAGAGAAAGAAAGAAAGGAAGGAAAGAAAGGAAGAAAGAAGGGAAGAAAGAAAGAAAAAGAAAAGAAGAAAGAAAGGAAAGAAAGGAAGGAAGAAAGAAGGGAAGAAAGAAAGGAAGGAAGGAAAGAGGGAGGAAGGGAGGAAACCTTTGAGAATCCTAACAAGTTAACAAAGGCCGTACTCTCAGGGTCATGCCCTGGAAACCTCCAAGAGCCTCCCTCAGAGCCTGTTGGCAGGTGCCTTTGATACAATTCTAACGAGTACAGTCTGGAATCTAAGGAGGGTCCCACATCATCACATACTAGGGCTGTTTTCCACAGGGCTCACTGCCTTCCACGTTTCAAAGGCACTGGGACTTTACTGACAGCACCATATAGGCAACAAAACATCAAAACTACGGCAGGCCTTGAAAGGACATCTAGTGAAGTCCACCTCCTCCGCACAATTAGAGAGATTAATGGGCCTGCCCCAAATCACACAGCAATAAGGACAAAACTGTGATGTACATAAACACACAAGTAAACAAGAAGCTCCCAGGCCCCTAACTCCCTGTACCAAAGCACCTGTAATCGCGGGTCATGATGGCCAAATGAGAGACAGGAAGGCAGAGGAGTGAGCCCTGTATTTTATTTACAGTGATTTCCAGCAAAAATTCTTTCACAATTTTTTAATTGGTTGTTAAGAGTGATTATCACCAGTTATCTGAAGTACTGACTTCTGGGCAAAGTTTCACTGCTCAATATTGCTGAACAGAAAAAAAAAGCCCTCCTTAATATTTATTTCTTTCGAGTACTCTACCTGGCTACCAGCTATACACACACAGTTTTCGTATCATCCCACTGAGCCGACAGCGTGCTTTGTGAAGGCAGGCAGATGTGTTCATTGCTGGACCATGCCTGGGGTAGTAGTTTTTCTGAATGAGTGAATAAACGAACGAACAAATGAATGAACCTCAGGATTTAGTAGTCAAGTCTTGACATAGTACGCCCATGCCTGGAGGCCAATTCTTACAATCCATACTGAGATGCATTTGATAAGACAGGAAGTGATTAAAACAAACGTAAGCATGGAGGGAGCTGTTGTCAATGCTTATTTCGATAACTAACAAAGTGGAAACCGCATTTTTCCCTATAAATAGGGGCACACCGACATGTGGAGATGCAAAAACAAACAAACACCCCAAAACCTTCAAGGCACTATGTAAAACTTAGTAGGGGAGAAAAAGCACACAAAGCAGCGATCTTTCATTTTTGTGATGCAAGGTTTGCACACTCGTAGTTCTGTGTTTCTTTCCCAGCGCACCTTTTCCTCCACGGGTAACTGTTAAAGTCGTTCTCCCACTTAGTTCCCTTATTTAGCACCTCCTTAAAATTCAGCTATTATTTCTTTTAATGAGCAGAATTTGGGGATATTATCCTACTCATCTGCATCTTCTCTGAGACTACAAATTATCAGGATGCACCTCATGTCTAGACGCCCGCAGGTGTCATTTGAATCCCTGATTTAAGCTGTTTACACCCCACGTTGTTTTATTTATCCTTCAACATCAGGTCTCTGTTTAATTAAAATTTACTTTGGTCCTCCCACTATCCCCGTGGCAGCACAGAAGTGGTTTTGCTCTTATTTATTCCACGTTTGCCTCCGTCTGCTGCAAGCCCAGTGCACGCTGCCCGCCCAGGCCCCCAGCTCGCTTTCCTTGAGTGCCGCAGTCGAAAACCACAGGCAGGGCCAAGGCTGCCTCCCTCCGAGCTGTTCTCCAGGCAAGCGCTGATCTTCCCCAGACGCTAAATCATAATCTTCGTGTTTTTCGTATTTCACATTCTAGCCACAATTTCAACATCCCATCCCCGTGACATTAGGGAATGATAAATCAGCAGGCGGGACAGCTCCCCTGTACAGACTGGTACGGGCGGACCGGGCTCTGCCAACGCCCTCGCTCCTGCCAGATGTCGGCGCCCGCGGGGTTAACCCTTTCTGGCAGCTCTGCCTTCCCCAGGCGGCTATTTTTAAAAACATCAAATGGCTTTGACTTCTTTTCTTTTTAATCTTTCTTCCTTTCTCTCCCCTCCCCCTTTTCCCTTATTTCCTTGCCTTGCCTGGCCTAAGAGTACTTTAAGGCAAATAAAAATGATATTCTGAAATGGGAATACATATTTTCCTTAAATAGGTGAGTCTGCATTCATTAAAACCATTTTGGTCCTTCCTCTCCCCTGGATAGTACTAGAGGAGGACGAGGTGGAGAAATTAGTTGAAGCTGGAGAAATATTTAATGCTAATTTTTTTGTTATTTTAAAATAGTTCGGAGGTATAATTTACATATTAATAAATTCATCCATTTTACCAGTATAATTCAATGTTTTTGAATATATTTATAGAATTGTGCCACCAGAAAAATAATCTATTTTTAGAACATTTCTATCACCCCCCCCAACTCCTTAGGTCCATTTGCAGTCACTTCCTTTTCCCACCCCAGCCCCAGGCAACCGTTAATCTGTAATGCTGTCTGTCTCCATAGATTTGCCTTTTCTGGGCATTTTATACAAATGGAATTATGCAATAGGTGGTCTTGTGCGTCCGGCTTCTTTCACTTAGCCTAATGTCTTTGAAGTTCAGTACTAATGGCTCTCATTATATGGCAAAGCCCTTTGGAATGGCCAAACTGTCCCTAGAGACTACATAAGCTACAGTGTGCAAGCTAAGTGGGCTCTCAGAGTACACGCTGCATAAACATGTACCCTGCAACAGGGTGAGAACTCTGTTTAGCATCAAGTTCTGAGATGTGTGTGGGATGGTGGGAAGTCTCTCAAGGTCCGTATACAAATACAAAGCATCTGCATTAGTGGTTGGTATTGGTTTTGTTTTAGAAAGAATTCCAAAACCTTCCATTCACATGTTACGGAAATGACACACCAAAGCCATGTGACTTTATTTGAGAAATACAAGGGCTTTTCGATTCTCTTTTTCATATTATCTAATAAGATTATATTTTAAAACTGAATGCAATTGACCCTTGAACAACATGGGGGTTTGAGGCACCTATTCCAGCAGAGTCAAAAATTCAAGCATAACTTTTGACTCCCCCAAAACTTAACTACTGCTGACCAGAAGCCTTACTGATAACATAAATAGTTGAGTAACATATATTTTGTGTGTTACATGTATTATACACTGTATTCTTACAATAAAGCTAGAAAAAATAAAATATTATTAAGACAATCACAAAGAAGAGAAAATATATTTACTATTCATCAAGTGGAAGTGGATCATCACAAAGTGGGTCATCCTCATCATC
This sequence comes from Propithecus coquereli, assembly GCF_000956105.1. Classification (NCBI taxonomy): domain Eukaryota; kingdom Metazoa; phylum Chordata; class Mammalia; order Primates; family Indriidae; genus Propithecus; species Propithecus coquereli. The sequence goes on from NW_012150919.1 coordinate 719,339, forward strand.
TTCATGTTGAATAGGCTGAGGGGGAGGAGGAAGAGGAGGGGTTGGTCTTGCCATTCAGGGGTGGCAGAGGCAGAATGAAATCTGCATATAAGTGAACACTCACAGTTCAAACTCATGCTGTTCAAGGGTCAACTGTATACATATACATTTCAGTACTTTATGTACTGAAACGATATGCTCATGTGGAAAGTATTTTTATATTAACTAATATTATAATTAACTAACATATAGTTATATAATAACTTTAATATTATGTAATTTTTTATATTAATTACTATTATATACCATTATGGGAGAGAGAAAGAGAAGCTAAAAGACAGAATGGGAGGTCGAAGGCAAGCAAAAGGGAGAGGAGATTTGTGAGGTGAGGGGGAGAATCCGGAAAGAGTAACCCTGTCTGCCCCTGCCCAGCTCTGTTCTCAGCAGTTACTGTTGACCTTGTTGTGAGCTTTTTGCCTGCTCTTTGAAACTTCCACCAGGGAATATTCACAACAGTACCCTGACAAGGAACCCTTCTCCTAGCTGTGGTTCTCGGTCCTGGCTGCACAATACAATCACCTGGGGAGCTCTGAAACTACATCCATGCCCAGGCTTGATCCTGAATCAATTACATTGAAGTAGGACCTGGGCATAAGTATTTTTGAAAAGCCTCTCCAGGTGATTCCAATGCAGGGGCCAGGCTGAGAACCAGTGGGCTAGACAGTGCAGTGCTTGTCCAACTCTCACATGTGTAAGGGTCACCTGGAGATTTTGTTAAGCTGCAGATTCTGATTCAACAGGTCCGAGGTGGGGGCCCGAGAGTCTGTTTGTATAACAAGCCCCCAGGAATGCTGATGCTGCTGGCCCCCAGGACATATTTTGAGTAGTTTGAGGAAATCCCAGGTTTTTTTGCATGGATAGGGTGTACCATCATCTACTTTTGTGGTCCTTAAAGGAGGGTCCCCCAACTAGCAGCATTAGCATCACCTGAGAACTTGTTAGAAGTGCAAATCCTCATGTCACAGCCCAGATTTATGAAGTCAGAGATTCTGGGGGCAAGGCCCAGCAATTTGTGTTTTAACAAGCCCTGCAGGTGATATCAATGGACATTTACGTTTGGGAGCCACGGACCTACTTATATTTCCTAAACATGTTATGCCTCCACATACGTGTTCCTTCTGTCTGCTGTCCCTTCTTCTCACTGCCTAACTCTCCATCCAAAGCTCTCCATCAAACTTCTATCCATCCTTCAAAACTCATCTTTTCTCTGATGCCTTCTATCCAGTGGCGTGCTGGCGTTCAACAATTGGCCTTTCCAGAGTCCCGACTTACAGCATTTGCTGATTTCTGTGCTGTAAATATTAATATTCCTATCATGGCCAATTTCCAGCTATCAACGTGAAGACACTGAAAGCAAAGTTGGGAAGAGACGCACACTTGCTAGAAGAGAGGGGCTCTTACTAGCTTGTCCCAGCACACCACTGCTTCTACACTAGAGCTAAGCCACCACATTACGTATTCAGCTGTATGTCTGTTTGCTGTCTAGATGGCGAGCTCCTGAGGATGACCCCATGTTATTCCTCTCTGCCCTCCACCATCTCTAGAATGGGCCTACACACAGAAGGTCCTTCATATGTCTTTATTGATTTGCACCCAACCTCTGCTATGACATGTACCCATGCCCATATACACAACTGCACTTTTCAAAATGAAAATTGTTCAATAGTGAGATAACTACTTTAGCTTTAAAAAATAAAATTCTGATTGAGCACAATAAAATATACCATCTATATTTTATTTCCAGAAATTGGGCATGTGTTAAAGTTAATTCTGATGGTATCCATTAAGTTAAGAGTTGGAAGCACTGCTTTTGTTCAGTTTAAAAGTATGCACAGAAATAGAAGGCTCCAGATGGTGACCTCACGTGGGTAAGGGAGCTGGGAGCCCAGGGGCATATTCCTAGCTCTGCCATTGCCCTGGGCTCACTGTCCCCCCCGACCCCACACTCTCATCTGTAAAGGAGGGTGCTGTAATAGATAGTGAGTTCTAAAGATCTATTCTATCTCTCATTGTTAAACTACAATTTAGGGCTCCAATGCTCTTCAAACTGAGAAGAAAGTATGAATGAAAAAATGTTTCTCCATTTTAAAAAAAAGCATTTCTATTTTATGACAAAGGGTTAAGTACCTTATATGCCCTAAAGAGTCAAGGGCTTGTCTTGGCATCTTGTCCTCCTTTCTCCTGATGAATTGCCTGACACCTCTCTGATCCTACAGCTCTTTTCTTTAGAAAACAACATTTGGTTCTGGTCATGGCAGAAGCCTGGGCTTTGCTGATTTAAGGCTGTAAGGAATGTGACAGCAAATTTAAATACTTTCATATCTATAAAAGCATGGGCCCTGAAATACAAATGTTAACATAAAACACTCAGCATTGGCTCTTTATATACGATAGAGCTTTCTTTAATTATCAGAGGTTCAGTTATTATTTATCTCTCTTTTGGAACTTCAAACCTTATATTCAGTTATAATTTTCTACATTGCTGGATCGTGTTGAGACTGAACTATAATTTTAGGGTTCATATTTCAATGGATTAACTTTACAGTATAAACAATTAGGAAACAGACACTTTTTCCCTAATCTTGTATTTCAATGATCATTGGCATTGATTCTGGAGAGGAAGAATTTATCAATAAATTGTACTGTGTTATTTTAAAATACAAATAAACAGCTGTGTCAATACAAGAGACCATTTTTGAAAGACTCTCTAAGAAAGCTTAAATATTTTTGGCAAGTGGGAGGTGAGAGTTCAAGGGTAACTATTTCTTTTGCAATTCAAAAACATAAATTAGGATAATTGTTTTAGAAAATACTTAGGGGAGATGTGCTGATAAGTTTGAGCTCTAATTAAGTAGCTTCTTTTTCAGCTCATGCTTTAATTTAACTCCAGACACTTTCCTCTTTTGCTTGTCAACACTGACACAGACCTATTTACTTCAAGATCATTTGTATTATTCCTTCATCTGGGTTTGGAACTTGGGTTTCAACACTAGGCAAAGGAAAAGAATAAAAGATAGCTTTTAATTTAAACAAATGATTTCAGAAAAGACCTCAGAAGTGTTTTTGTTCCTTTCCTACTCTGGCCTCCTTAGCATGTCAAACTGAAAGTATAACAATTGAATTAACGTCTTTACCCACAAAAATAATTTCAGGGCTCCTGCAGTTCCCTCACTGGTATGTCATTCTCCCCATCTCAGATTCTGGAGGGCTTTTCCTTCTTCCCTTTCCCTCACATTCCATATCCAGACAATCATTAAATCCTGCCAACTGTTACTCGTAATGTGTCTAGAAGATATCCTCTCATTTTTTTGTTCATTCTCAACTTGAGAGCGCATCATAATCACTTAGAGGAGCTTCATACAAATGTACAATTCCAAGGCCTTTTCCCCAAGATTCCGGTTCACTATGTTCAGGGTGGGTACCAAGAAATCTTCATTTCTAACAAGGCAACTAGGGGATTTTGAGGGCCTTCCTGAAGGATGCCAGAGGATGAGCAACAGGAACAAGCTTAAGAGGGAGGAAGCATGTTGGAGGCAGCGAGGCCAGCAGGTGAGAGCCCCAGACAGGTGAGCAGGCTGGGAGGCCCCGGGGCCAATGTGAGGGCCTCCAGGCCTTGTGAAACAGCTCTGCTTTGGACAGGTGGAGTCTGAGGTGCCCATGAGTCTCAGGTGAAAAAGTCAGATGCAAGGAGGAAATGAGAGAGATCTGGGCTGGATTTGGTCATTAGCTCTCTTGGAGAGAGTCTGCCAATTGAGGTGAGAAGGGAGTCAAGATGGAAGCCCATTTAAACAGTGACTGGGGAAGCTGAGGCAGCAGAAGATACAGGAGGGAGAAAGGAAAGTGCTGTAAACGCCAAGAAGAAAGAGAACTTTAAGAAAAGAGGAGGCGGTTGACTGTATCACAGTCCCCCTAGCATTTCCTGTGCACTGAACAGAGTAGGTATATAATAAATATTTTCTGGCTGGGCGTGGTGGCTCACACCTGTAATCCTAGCACTCTGGGAGGCTGAGGCGGGTGGATAGCTCAAGGTCAGGAGTTCGAGACCGAGCCTGAGCAAGAGCGAGACCCTGTCTCTACTAAAAAATAGAACGAAATGATCTGGACAACTAAAAAAATATATAGAGAAAAAATTAGCCAGGCATGGTGGCGCATGCCTGTAGTCCAAGCTACTTGGGAGGCTGAGGCAGGAGGATCGCTTGAGCCCAGGAGTTTGAGGTTGCTGTGAGCTAGGCTGACGCCATGGCACTCTAGCCCGGGCAAGAGAGCCAGACTCTGTCTCAAAAAAAAAAAAAAAAAAAAAAAAATTTTTCTGAACTGAAAGGAAATACCTCCCAGGCCAGGGAAGGTAAGAGCTAGGTATGGGGAGGCTGTGGGCCCCCGAGTGACCTTGGCAAGGGCAGCCTCGGTGGAGTGCAGTGGGCGGGTCGTGGCTGGTTGAGAAGGGACTGAGTGGTGGGGCATGTAGACAGCAGGTGTGGGCACCGAGTAAACGTCACTGACCAAGGTAAGGGGACAGATGGGATGGCAGCTGGATGGGGAAGTCTGTGGGGAGGCAAGTTTGACGATGAGGGTGTGGCAAAGAGAAACGAAGATTATTCTATTTTTCTTGGATATGTGACCTCCTTCCATGTGTGGGATTCGGGCTTTCGACACTTGAGTGAACAAGACAACTTCTTAGCAGTTTCTCTAACTTTGTGTTCATTTGAATTGTTCAAAATGTTACCTTCAGGATTTCCTTTGTCAAGAAACGAAAGCCATGGTTAAGCCTATGTTTTCTCCAAAGTGTTTGGCATCTACTTTCCTGACCACCCGCCGCTGCCTGAGTGTGATGAGCGTCTCTGAGTGAGGGGCCCTGTCCGCTAGGTCTCCTAACAGTCCCTAAGGCAGGCGTATTCTCCCTCTTCCAGAGAGGAAACTGACCTTCGACATCCTGCAGCTGAGAAGTGGTCAAGCTGGGATCCAAGCCTCATTCTGCCCAACTCGGAAACCTTCTTAACCCACCCCGGCTGCCCTTGCTTCCACTGTATAAATTCCAAAATGACTTGACTGCTTTTCCCTAAAGTTCCTGACCTTTCTACATTCTAGTTCTTTCTAATTGAGGTGTAGTTTCTTCAGTTGCTGAAGGCCAAATCCTTGTAGGTCTGCCCTAGCTCCCTCTCCTGTCTCACTTCACAGGCCACACGGAGATCCAGGATCGGGTGGGAGCTGCCTGCTGCTCACCTCCCACAACTGCATGTCTGCCCTGCCCTGCCCTGCGTGGTGCCATCTGCTGCCTCTACCTCACAAACCCAGAAGCGCCCCCAGCCAGCCTCGTGTGTGGTCCAGCACCCGGATGGCGTGCCTTCCAGCTTAGAAATCACACCTACTCAGCACCCTTGCTGAAATGCTGGGCACTTGGTGGGGACCTGGTGGATGGTGTCTCATCCAATCCAGCGGTTGCTGCAAACTAGATGCCGTCATCTCCATCACACATCTGAGGTTACTGTGCCACAGAGAGGGGAGGTGACTTCCAGGGACACTCACCTGGGTTAGGGGGGTATTGAAGCTCAGCAAAAGCCTACCTGTACCTTAAGGCCACCTTGTTACACCATCTCCCAGCAGAAGGATGAAGTCACAGCAGCAGACTTTTCAGGCTCAGAGCTGGGCCGTTTCTAGGAAGGATCAGGAAAAGTGACTGGTTAGGGGAACCTGTTGCTACTTCACAGGATTTTGGTGAGAATTTGATGATTTAAATGATCTATTGAAATCCCACATTCCCAGTAGTAAGGGTCCCCTTTAGCAGTGTTTCTCTTTGTGCCTCTCCATCTTGGTATTTAATCAATTACAGATTTTAAAAATATATTTCTAATTGGAAATGTTACAAGTAGCTTGCACTGCCAGACACATTTGGATAGGAAGCCTTTGACCCAAGGAGAAGAAAACTTTAACTTGAAGAGAGGACAGAAGTGAAACAACTGGAGGGGAAAAAAATCTTCAGGTCAACACAGCTGATCTACTGGGCTACCCTGAGCCTGGTTCATGCTAGAATTAGAGAAGAACTGTATGGCCCACAGCCTCTGCAGGTTCAAAAACCCAATGAAGGTGCAGCTTATAGGGGATCAAAAGTGTGCTTCTGTCCCCTTCTTCTGGGAAGTGCCCTGCTTAACACTGAGTCTCCATCTGGTGGGCTTGCTGCTGCCCTGGGACCAGAGCCCCGGCCCTGGCTTTCTGCCAGCCTGGCAGCCTCCTTCCAGCCAGTGGAGCAGACACTATTCGGAGCATCCAGCATGCTGGCTGCCCGGGGCCGGAGGGAATTCTCCATCACCTCCATCCTTGTTGCTGGGGAGATGGAGCTGGGGCTGAGCTGTGTCACACCTATGTCCAACTGGGAACGAATTCCCAAAATTTTCCCTCTCCTAGGAAGTCCCTGTGGATTTTAAAATGGAAAGTAGACTAAGTTTGTGAATTTGATAAAGCTTCCATAGGCTTTTTTCAAGTGGTGAAGGAGTTTCCTAAGAATCTCCCAGTGTGTATTAAGTCATCTCTGGAAGTACCTCAAGGCACCCTCTTTCCTGTACTAGTTCCACAGTCATGACTGCTAGTTCTGAGGTCAGGGTTCTAGATTTGAGGTTCATGACACCCAGCTGTGCGCTTCAGAGGGGGTCTCTGAGCCCCCTTTGAATACATGTTACTCGTGCATCTGCATGTTGTATGCATTTGTCCCTCTGTAACTATCATCAGGCTCTCCAGGACCAAAAGGAAAAAATGCCACTTGCCCTTGTGTTTCTGAGTCAGTGACCAGGTAGGATTGTCTGGGGAGCAGAAAAGGAAACTTGCAGAAGACTGTTAGATTTTAATACAAAGTATGATGTTTTGTTGCTTTGACTTCCCTCTCCTGGGGGTGAGGAGGCTGGCTCAGGGTGCTTTCTCTGGGCATATTTTGATCAGCTGATTTTATTTCTTTTTAGGTGCTGGGGAGGGGAGAGGATGAGAAAAATGCCCGATGCCCTGAGAAATCCTGCTCCCTTTCTCCCTTCACAGCAAAGCTGCGTCAAAGACTTTATCCTGGATTCTCGCCACTTCTGGGTCCCCATTCATCTCCCAACCCACAGAGATCTCACCTCTCCCCTTACCAGTCCTCTGAAACCGCCTCTGCCCCAAGTGACCTCCGTCTGAAATATATCCTTAAGATGCTTTTCAACTTCTGCCCTACTTGATCGTAGTTCTTTATATGGACTTAAATAATTAATCCTTATCTATCTTAGTCAAAGCATGCTGCATCTACAACACTATTAGCTATCGTTAATATACTCTCTAGGAAAAGCAAAGAATTTTAATCACTGATTCTGGCACTGCTAAATAAGCTTGATATCAAAATTTATAGATTCCTTAAATATTTACTGAGAACCTACTGGGTGCCCATCCCCGTGCTGGGTCCTGACATTGCAACGGTGGGCTGGCCTGTGCCAACAAGGTAGCTTTCTATATGCTGAAGGGACAAGAGAGGTCCAGGAGCTCTTAGGATAATTACTGTGGTTAGGATTTCAGTTGCTCCTACTGGAACCACATTATTCATCCGGGCTGGTCTAGGTCCCTGGGGAGTTTAGTCTTTCACAAAGTTAAGACAATCAAAAAGTACTTTCCCAACATATGCATACAGTCAGCAGCCCTTCCAACGTCAGGCTAAAATGAGCAGCAGGGCAGCAATTTTCTCAAGAGGGGTCAAGGAACCCGAGGTGCATATATGTAGAAGAGAAATTTGGCCTCCAGTACTAAAATAATCAGAAAATATAGTTCCATCTCCAACTTTCAAGGTTTCTATTTGGCAGGGAGAGAAGCTGAACATGTAGCCAGTGTGGCTCTGAATATGTATCCACAGGTACAAAGAATAACTAAACAAGGCAATAACAGGATGAGAAAGGGATTTTCCTGTTGTCGTGGAACTGCAGTTAGGTTAATACTCAGCTCAATTTTGAGAGAATCCCGGGGACTGCCAGTAAGAGTGGCCACTCCCAGCAAGGCTTGCTGGGAGGTGCAAGAACCAGTCCTGCTCCCAGAGACCCCCCTCCTCCATGACAAGGTTGCTGGCCACAGGGGAGTGTGGTGCGCATGGGCTATACCTTCCCTTTTCCACGTGGAAGGGGAGGGGTGCCTCCGCAAAGCCAAGTGGTGGAGACTCCAGAGAACCACCAGTGAAGACTGCAGGTTCTAGGCAAAGGGAAGAGATTGGTTTCTTGAGTTCCTGTGGCTGAGCTGCAGGTGGCAAGTGGGGGAGGTGGTTAAAGTCCCCTGGAAGCATCCTGGGAACCTCAGAGATCAGAATCTTTTTCAGGTCCAATAAACCCACTTTTCAAAGTCCTCAAGTCTTTAAGGCTGTTCCCAGGCTGTCAGCCAGCCTCAGTTGCTGAGAATCCATATTACACAACTCTTGGGTGTTTCCGCATAGACTATGTGGCTTGTATAACATGGTGGCCCTGCCCATTGTGCCGGTTAGGATGTGTTCAGCTGGACGTGACAGTGACCTCACCAATGGCTTAATCCACAGTGACATTTACCATTTACTTAAGAAGTCTAGAGGTAAGCAGCGCCAGGACTGGTGCAGCTCAGCCATGCCTTTGAGGACCCAGGCTCTTTCTGTTTTTATACTCTCCTGTCTTTAGCATGTGGGATTTTTGTCCACTGCTTGTCCCCTTGGGGTTGCAATAGGGCTTCTGCAATTTCAGATACCATTTTCTGACACTAGTGGCCCAAGTTAGAAGAGAGCAGAGAGAAAAAGCCATGTCTTTTGACTACGAAGGGCCAGGCTCCAGAATTCCATGATGTCTCATAGTCCAAAACAAAGGAGAACAGGGTGACAGGATCTAAATGGTTTACATCAACCATCATGCCTGTGCTCTGAGGTTCAGGATGCACTGGGGTCCTCTCATCAGTGGGTGAGTTGAGTAAGCACTGACCAGAGTTTCACGTCTGTCCTCTGTGGTTTGCTATACCAAGCTAGAGTGTAGGCTCATTTCACGGATTCCTTCATTCGTGCATTCAATAGATATTTATAGGATGAGTTCTACATGCCAGGCTGTGCCAGGTCCTGGAATTGCTGGACAATCTCTGTAACGACACATGCAGGATTCTCTCTCTTACCCTGTCTCCTTCTCCAGCACCCCCTGACCGGCTCTGCTTTCAGACTAGGCCCGTTGTCCTGTATTGGCCTCCTCCTTGGTTCTCACTGTTGATCAGAACTTCACTGATTAACCCATTGAAACATTCAATTTTCAGCCTAATAACTGGAATCCAGACAGATCCCACCAATTTTTATGCTTTTCCCTGGTACGTTCCTTTCCCATCTCACTCATTCACATCCCATCCTATCCTTCTCATCAGCTATTTTCTCTTTCCTTCCTAGGGAAAACAGAGACCACGAATGCAGCTTTCTTCCCTCTACAGATATGCTTAGTTACTAAAACTTCACTCATAATTGCCAACAGTTACTCTTCCCCCTCCCCCGCCTTCTTCCCTTAAACCTATGTTACCTTCTCTTTAAAATCAATAATACGATCCCTAATAGGTATTAAGTATCGGGCCCTGGGCTGAGCATTTAACATGAATTATATGAATTTCATCCTCACATCACATTATCCATTCTGTCCATTTGGTAGATAAAAAACCAAAATGTAGGTTAAATAACTTGGCCAAAGTTATACCACGGTGGAGATCTATCTGGAACTTACAAAGTCCTGCTCTTAGGAACTGGGTGAAATCTCCTTGGGCTCGCACAGCCCCGGTCACTTGCGTCCCCGTGTGCATGCACACACATCCTCTCCATATAACTCACTCCACTGATGACATCTGTCCCTTGTCCACTTTTCCCATTGCACTGGGAGTGCTCAGAGGGCAGAAATTCTGTCTGATTCATAGTGTCTGCTCCAACACCTGCCATTCTTGCTGTGTGGGAGCCATGGGTGGAGTTGTATTAATGGCTGAGAGGGACACCCAGCAGGGAACTGGGCTGCCTCAGGGACTGGTTCACAGCAAGATGGTGATTCTGCTGAGACCGGAATTGGCAGGTTTGGAGGTTCACCTCCCTGCCTCATTCATTCATTCTTTAATTCAACAAATAGCTATTGGATGTCTTTTATGTTCCAGGCACTATTCTAGTTGCTAAAGACACAGCAGTGAACAAAGCAGACAAAAATCCCCACCCCGGCAAAACCACAGGCAAATGCTGGACCTATTTGCTTTCTCCAGGCTCTATGCTCGGGTCTCAGTCACTGTTTCTTTCCTGATTTTCCCTTCCATACTGTGACACTTGTAAGTGTTTACTGTCCAACTTTCTTTAACTCCTAAGAGTTATATCATCACTGTACATTGCTCAGGTTAAACATCTGAAGAACTATAAATAGAAGCAAGTACTAAACAGATGAAATCTGAAGGCTTAAAAATCACCTCCCCCCAGAGCCTCAGCCCCGGCATCATCCTCCGCAGGTTCCTTCTATAGTCTGAGACACTCAGGGCTCCGTTTCCCATTGTTCTGGGACGAGGAGTTCTAAGCAGCCTTTGTAGGAGGGCAAGAAAAAGTGCTTTCACTACTTTCCCTGCCATGTCGGGTCACCTCTGGCTGCCCCTCTTTAGGGCCCAGAGAGCCTCTGCCCCTCCCACATGCTGCTGCGCCGTCAGGGAATTTGCTCGGGACCCCCCTGCCCTTCCAGGACTGGATGATTTGGGGAGCCCGCTTCCGCCCTGCCCAGACCTGGACTGGAGGCAGTGAGGAAAGTCAGTTCGTCAATCCATCCACGTCTGTGGGTCGGTCCATGTGTCTGTAGGTTCAGGGGTACCACACACAAGTAGAGATCGCAAGGAACGGAAGCGCGGGTACACGTGTATACGGCCCCTCAAGCCCAACAGGAGGAAGGAAGGCTCTTTGTTTTGCTTCCCAGCGCCCGGTGCACCCCTGATGCTTGGCGCCCGGTGGCTTCTCCACCCGCTGGGAAGGGGTGGGCGTGGGGAGGAGGGACACGCTTGCTGGGACAGGGCTGGACCCTTGCGCTACGGCGCACACACTACCCACGGCCCCTGCGCCCCGGAGCGAATTCGGGGCCAAAGTGACCTTAGTTAGGCCAGAGGGCGGGGCAGGCGCCTGTACGGTGACAAGTGGGGGACTCTGGGCACCTGTTGGTAACCGTGGCTCCCTCCCTAGCCTCGCCCGACCAGGGGCTTTTCTGTAACTCCAGTCGGTCAGGACTTGCTCCCACCGGGGGCGTCCCATGGAAGACCCGGGCCAGAGCCGGGGGCGGGGTTTGCGCGCGCTGGTGGGCGTGGCTCGGCCTGGGACGCGCGGTCGGTAGCGTGGCCCGCTACTCGATAGTGGAGTCGTCCCGGGAGTGGCGGGGACGAAGGGGGCGCTCTTGGGAGAGGCCATCGTGTCCCGCCTCAGCACCCGCGCCCGCTCCGCCGCTCCCTGCTGCCCACACCACACCTCCCCCAGCATGGGGAGCCCTCCCTGCCACCCGCCCCTGATCGGAACCGTCCGGGGCCGGCATCACGCGGCTGCGGAAGTTGGGCTCCCGCACGAGGGCCCAAAAACCCGACGCGAGGGCCTGGAAGGAGGCGTTGGACGAGCGGCGGGCTGACCGCCAGGTCCCAGCTCGGGAGTCTGAAGTAATTTAAACCTTCCAGACCCTGACCGTGCGCCCTCCGCCCTCCTCTGAGGAGGACACGGGGCGGCGGCCTGGCCTGTGCTGGGAGCGGGCACTGAGCATCTCAGACTGAGCCTCAGGCGGCCGCGCCCTGCAGTCAGCATGAGGTCACCTGCCAGGAGGCATTTCCCGTCCCTAAACACTGACTGGAGCCGGCCCCGCCCTCTGCCCTGTCCCTGGGCTCGACTCACCAAATACCCGGTGCTCATCGCCAGCCGGGCCAGGCCCCGCCCGCCGGCCTCGCCACCGCCGCGGGCGCGGGACAGGCTTCCCGACGGCCGGCAGGGGAGGAGCCACGTCAGCGGGCACGTTCGCCGTCCGCACGTTCGCCGTCCGCTTTCCCGCGCAGCGGCCCACGTGTCCGTTCCGGGATCTCCAGGACAGCCGAGGCCTGCGGGCAGCGCGGGGCCCTGGGGCCACCCTAAGGACTTCACGGCGTCCCCGGAGTGAGGAGGCTTCGCACGGCAGAACCTGGACGACATCCGAAGGTGCAATTAGCAGGTGAATCTTAGGCTGAGAATGTGGGTGTTCGCCACAAAATCTGCCTCTCCCTAGTCGGACGATGACCAGGACACAAACCCCTCCCTGCTTAGGTGTGAGCCCGGGTCAAGGTTCCTGGGTGTGTGTTTATCCTCAATCCCAACGTCCTCTGCACACGACAGGAACATGCACACAATAGGAACACAATAAGCCTTTGTCTGCTAAAGCTGGGAGGACGAATCACAGGCTCTTCCCAGCCCTTGTGCCCTGTCTTTTCTGGCTGCAGGGGGAGGGAGGGTCTTGAGCCAGAATGGCGGGAACTGGTGGGGGCAGGAGGGAGGATGAGGCCGCCTCAGAAACAGCAGGCTCTGATGGGACTGGATTTTAGGACCCTCGTGCGAGGTTCATCAAGAGAAGGGCTGAAGGCAGGAGGAGGGGGAGTGCATGGGGAGGGGGTAGGGACTCTGGGGGTTAATGGAGCAGGTGTCAAAGTGTGACTGGAATGTGACACCTCCTTACTTCTGCCCAGGGCAGGTGCCCTGGGCCTCAAGTAGGGCCACCTATTTGGAGCTCCAGGAGACAGTGTCCTGGGACATGCATCCTGTCTGGGCAGGTCCCTTTGGTCACAGTGTCACAGTCACTATGGGGAGGCGCCCTCAAGTGGCTTCACAGCAGCAGACTTGAAGGAGGGGCTTTGAGCTCAAGGTGAGCACCCGTGAAACCCCTCCCAGAAAGGAAGTTCCCCCCCCCCCAAATAACTTGCTGAGGCTTTAGAGAGCTGGGACAAGTGGCTCAGCACTTGAGTTAAGAGACATTGAAACAGGAATGATTATTGGTAATGCGTCCCCATTTGTACCCATGGGCTGGAGAGATCTGAGAGAACTGGGATGTTTAAGAATGTGATATTTTATTCCTTGAATGTTTATCTCCAAACAAGTAGTAATTTTTAAAGCAGCATTTACTATGTGTCTTTTGATTACAAATCAGTATTTATGATAAAAAAAATTAGGACAATATAGAGAAAATGCAAAAAGAAAATAAAAATGACTTGCTCCCCAGAGGTAACCACTCTTTTACATTATATATTATATATATTGTTTTGTAATTTAGTTTATCCATTTAAAAGTATATCACGAATCTTTTCACATGTCAATAAATTTTCTTTTACATTATTTTTTAATGGTAGGTTAGTATTCCTTTCTGTAGGTCCGCCAAAAATTATTTAACCAATCCTTCTATTGGACATTAAGGTTGCCTACAACCGTTAGCCATAAAATAAGGCTGTGAGAGCCCTATAAACAAATCTATGCACCCATGCATAATGAATTTCTGAGGATATATACCTAGGAAGATAATTGCTGGTCAAATGATGTTCACATTTTTTAAGGCATTTGATTTACCCTGGCAAATAGCCGTCTGGCAAGGTTGTTTCAATCTATACTTCCACCCACAAAGTATGAGAATGCCTATTTCCCCACATCCTCGCCCAAATTCGGTATTATCAATCTTTTTAACTTTTTGTCAATTTGAAAGTAGAAAGTGATAATGTTTAATTGTTTAAATTTCCATTTCTTTGATTATTAGTAAAGGTAAGCAGAGTATCTTTTCACTATTATGATTTCTTCTTATGTAAATTGACTACTTATATCATGCATTTTTTATATTCAATGCTTATTATGTACCAGACATAGGGCATTTACTACTGGGTGTGTTCAGTTTTTTCATATTAATTTTCAGGATCTCTTTATATAATAATATTGTTTATACCCTTGCTTGTTATGTTATAAAGATTTTATCCTATTTGTCTTTTAACTTTAAACATTTTTTTTTGCTTTATAGAAGTTTTAAATTTTTATGTTGTCAAAATTGTGAACCTTGGTGTTACATGAAGAAAGATTTCCTCCATATGAAGACTATAAGAACATAATTTTATAGTCTACCTCCACTTTTCCCCCAAATTTCTTTATTGTGGTAAATATATATAACATAGAATTTACCATCTTAACCATTTTTAAGTGTATAGTCAGTGGTATTAAATATATTCATAATGTTGTGCAACCATCAACATTATCCATCTTTATAACTCTTTTCACCTTGTAGAACTGAAACTCTGTGCCCGTTAAACAATAACTCACTGTTCCTCCCTCCCCCAGCCCCTGGCAACCACCATTCTACTTTCTGTCTCTACGAATTTGACTACTCTAAGTAGAATCCTACAGTAGTCCTCTTTCTGTGACTGGCTTATTTCACTTAGTATAATAATATCCTCAAGGTTCATATACCTCCTTCAATTTTATAATTTTCTCATTTACATTTAAACTTTTAATTTTTCTTACATTTATTTGATGTCTGACATAGGTAAGGACCTAATTTAATTTTTTCAAAAGTTGGGCCAATCTTTTCAATGTTATTGATTGAGCACTCTATCCTTTCTCCAAAGATTTAAAATATGGTTGTTTTGATTAATATTTTCTTGATTTTTCATATGTTTATTAACCATTTGCATTTCTTTTTCAATGCCTATGCATGTCCTTTGTCTATTTTTCCATTAGTGCTTTCATCTCTTATTGATTCGAAAGAACCTGTTTTTAATTCTGAGATTTCCACCCCCAAAAAAACCCCAGTCCTGGATCAATTCAACTCTCTCCTCTCCCTGCTCCTCCTCTCTGGCTGCAGAGAGCTACTGAGGAAATTCAATCCCACTGGTTGCTGCTGCTCCAAATTCACTGTCTGCAGTGTCAGCTGGGCCTTCAGGGCCAGAAATTGACCAAAGAATCACACCAACAAATAAAAGTTCTCAAGGACATAGTTCCATGGCAGTGGACAGCAAAGGGTTGAGGAGTGGAGGTGAGGATGTTGGAGAAAAACTTCCTGAAAAAGTAACCAATGAGCTAATGAGCTGAGGCCAATGGATGAGGAGGAGTTGATCAGGCAAAGCCAGTACCTGCCAAAGGACTCCATACTTATGAAAAGTTGGGAGGGTTGCTAGGCAGGTACCCAGAGTCACAGCACCTCTCTGGGGTCCCTACAGGCTCAGTCCATAGCTGTCCAGGCTGTAGTCACTGAGTAATGACAAAAGGAAAGATGTGAGCTCTCCATCAGTAGCGCCATGAGCAACTGCAGCTCTTCTGCCCCGTGACCTGTTCTGCCCATATATGATACCAACATGACAGCATTTGACCACGGATTCCCCTGACTTTCTAAGTGTTAACAGCTCTTGTTGGAAGAGTCATTATGAATCTCTGTGGTGGAGACGAGGGATGTCAGTTTACAAGGCAAACCGGGCTTTCACGTGTGTTTGGGCAGGGCCCTCCTGCCCTCTGCCTCCTGTTTTCAGGTGGAGGGACTTGCGTGAGAGCAACACTCCCAGCCTCTAGCCCCACCCCCTGCTCTCTTCTTGGGGATGGAGTGAGTTGTCTGATTGGAAGCTGACATACATTGGCCCACATTTCTGAAATGGAAGGAGCTAATCTATCAGAAGCCTGTCGCCCTCCTCCTCTGTCTCACCTAGGACAGGTGTTGGGTTGCCATCGTGAGTATGGGTCAGTTCCTGACATGAACTTTCCCTGTGTGGGCTGTCCCAAGGTCTGGCCGGGGGCAGCACGGAGGGGGCATATAGAGGGAGTGCCGGCATGCTCTTCCGACCGTGTATCTAAAGATGTGCTCTCCAATCAGCGCACCAGCGATAAAGCTGCTGGGTGAAATCTCTGTCCATCTGTTTCCTGTGGCTTATAATTTACCGGTTGGTTCTATACTTGGGAGAGAAAAAATAGTGTTTTTTATTGATCCCCCTAAAACCTGTAGGACAGACACTCAGGGCTTTGTGCTAAATCAACTTCTCTAACTCTAATGCAGGTGGAGACATCTTAGAACACAAGGATCAATGCCCACCCCTCTATCCCTCTGCTTGGGAGGCAGTGGGGAAGCTGGGTGGAAAACTCGGAGACCTCAGTCCCATGTTCCAAGACAACTTGAGTAAACTCCATGCTTCCCAAGTCCGCCTTGCAAACTGGGACCACCAGAAGCTTCCTCTGACTTGGGAAGTATGGAGTTTACTAAAGTTGTCTTGACACCTTCCCTGCTGTGCACGCTACGGCCTTGTGATAATCTTAGGATTCCCCCAGGACCCCCTGGACTCTCTTTCTGTAAGAAAAACACCCCTACTCCCATGCTCTGGAGGAAAAGTGACCCAGCATTTCTGGAACTGTAATGAGCACACTAAGGTTGAAATGCAGGTTCAGGATTCATCTCACCTCTCAGCTAGAGAAGACAGAAAAGAACCAAAACAGAGGGGAAATATCCATGTGGGCAATCATGTCTTTGCTTATCTTTATTTATTTTAAAAATAGTTGTCTTGGATCCCAGAGCTTACATTTTTCGAATCTGCTGCAGGGTTCTGGCATGGACCCTGATGTGCAAAAGACACATAGTGGGGACGTTGCCTGGAGAAGTGGGACATCTTCTTAAGGGACTTAAGAGAAAGGTAGACCATAGGCCTTCTGAGACCTTAATCATCATTTACAGCTGGGTTGCCAACGTGTCAGAGAAACAGCTGCTGCTGCTGCCAAACAAGACTAAATTTATAAGCAAGTGGGGCATTGCTATGACAGTGTCAAGTACTGGGCAAATTAAGTGTAATGTTAAATATCGAATAGCACAGGCCTTAGCCAAGCCTCCTCTTCCTTCTGTCTGCATTCATACAGACCCCATGCAGTCCTTTATGCAATATGTGTTTATTTGGGGAGAAAGCACCTCTAATGCCCACAGGGTCTGAGTATCCATTTTAGCTTCGTGAATTCAGGGTTAAATATGTAATTTGTTTTCTCAGGCATAATCTTTGATGAGGATGTGCACCTTGCCTATAAAATGTTTGCAGGTATGAAATGTCCTCAGAGGTCCATTGGTCCTGTGTCTTTTCCAGGAAAGAAATCCCCTCTGTGTAAGTTCTGTTCAAGGTCAAGAAACAAAAAATACAACTCAAAATAGCTCAAACAATAAAGGGATTATTTGGCTTTTGTAACTTGAAGACCAGAAGTAGAGGGATGGGCTTCAGGACTGGTTTGTTCAAGTGGCTTAGGAAATTAAGAACACTGTTTCTTGCTATTTCTATGCTCTGACTCCATCCTCTCTGAAAGCATCATCCTAAACCATTGTGTCCCTCGGGGTGGCAGAATGGATGCAGCAGTTCCTGGCCTCACATATGTACACCATGCCCTCCAGAAGAAGAGAGAGCACCCTCTCCTTGAGTGCTCTTAGCAAGGGTAGCAAGAGCTTTTATTTTTCTGAAGCTCCTCACGTTATGCCCAGAGACCTGAACTGGGTTACGTGCCCACTGGGGAATGCTATGAGCAGACCGCTTCAGGCAACCATGTGGCAAAGGATTTGTGATTGTCCTAGTTGGCTTAGGCCGAAAAGAATCCACCCTTGGAGCATTTCAATCACATGGCTGCTACTCAGTGGGATGTGGGTAAGGAGTGGGAGTGGGTGTTGAGTACATTACTATGTGGCCTACCACACCGTCTCTGGCAAGCCCGTCAGGGGATCACCCAGCTCTCAGTTCTGTGGATGGAAAGCACATCACTACAATGGCAGCTCATGGTCCCTTCTTGTGTGAGATATGAGCTGCCCCGGGAATCTGCTCCCATCTCCCCCATCTGACACCTCACAGAACAAGGCCAATGCCTCCTTCAGTAGGAGATGGCTCTTCTTTCCTCTGAACAGAGGAGGAGTGAGAGATTGCATTTGCAGGCAGCAGGAGGAAAATGAGTTGACTGTCTTTCTTCCCTCCATGGCTTCCTCAGGGCTTCCTCAACAAGGCCACTTTCTGAGCAGTGATTTAGATCAGTGGCTGTGGCAAAAAGAAGAAGAGTAATGATACCCTCGAAGAGGGTGGAGAAGGTCTCTAAGAGGTTTTTCTTTAGGGTGATCTTGTGGTTCCCTGTTCCAGCACAGGCTGTCCCTTTCGGATGTGGCATGTCCTACTTGTGCTCACGTTTGGGTGGGAGCTGCTGTCCCAGAGCTGCCTTAGGGTGTATGGGATTGTGTTATATTCGGAGATTATTAATTGCACCTGAAGGTCAAGTCTTACCTGGCCTCATGTGTGTCTTATGAGCAGAAGACCTCTGAAACGTAAGTACTGTAACTTAAGTGACAAAATAAGCCACTGCTTGCCCCAAATATCAACACACTGACCTAAACGTGTGCCTTACCCCATAGTACCAAAGTATGCAATTAAGCCACCTGAAAGTAATGGTGCAGATAAACTTTTATTCCAGTCTTTACTCTTCATTTCTCTTTCATGCTTACTGCATTAAAAGAAACTCCCTAACTTAGTAACAAGGATAACTGCTAGACAGTAAACTCCTTGTGAGCAGAGATCATTTTTATATGAGTTTGTATCCTAGCACTTAGCATCCGGGACACAGTAGCTGCTCAATAACTGTCGAAGAGGGGAAGAAAAAATGAAGGAAGGAAACAGGGGGACTCTATTTTGTTCCTTTGCCTCGAGGGACTACTTCTAGCTTTTTGCCATTTAACACTAATTTAGCTTTTATTTTAAAGTAGACACTCTCGAAAGTGTTAAAGAAGCTTTTCATCAATATTTATTTACTTTTTTTCTTTAAAGGTAGTTCTTCATTTTCTTTATTTTTTTGATTTTGGAGAAATTGACAAAGTGGTAATATAATAAAAGCACCTGGGCTTCCTCTCTCCTGTTCCTATGAAACATCCGTGGAGATATATTAATAGAAAAACATCTCCCCCAGCTTCAGGAACTCAGGATAAAAATTAAGCATGTGTCAGAATCTGGGAGGAGTTGGTACTAAATGCAAGTGCAGTGGGGCTGGATTAACAGCTAATTCCTCTGTGCCTGTTAGTGTAAAAGAGTCCTGACGCAGTGAGAAATGCCTTGGCTGGTCCCCAGCTTTGCCAGCAGGACTAACCACTGGTCTCTGATGGCGCCTTGCTTCTGGCTCCCCAGCAGCACGGTGATGCCTACCACTGCCAAGGGACGTTCTCTTCAGCAGAGGATGCCAGGGCTAAGACAAAGGAGACAGTTAAAATCTCCCCATGAAGCTTCCTCACGGCTTCATGCACAGGCAAGACTTAAAACCCAGAATGGTATTCTGCTTTCCTGGCTCTTAATTTTTGAAACATCTCTACTTGCAAGGGGGCATTCGTTCCCAGCTGTGCTGAGTTGGGACTCTTTGTGGCCTAGAGAACTGGGATGGGGGCCGGCATAGGACAAAGAACAGGAAACTTACCCTCAGCCTCAGGCAGAAAAGGGAGCACAGGGCACCCACAGGGCACGAGGGATCCTCCAGGGGCCAAGGACAACCTGTACACACTGGCCACTCTCCACTCTGTGACGCTCTTCGTTAAAGGATGGCACACCAGAAAACAGCGTGCACACAGGCAGCACTAGAAGACACACATGATGCTGAAGACAGAAAAAAAAAAGCTTTTTCTAAAATATAATACATCTATTGTCATAGAAATTAAGTTCCGAGGGGGCAGACCCTTTTTCATTCAATTTTATCCCAGCTCCTAGTGCTGGGTTTGACACATACTAGTCACTTAATAAATATGTTTTGAAAAAAGAGTGCCACACAAAAATAGTTCACAAAGTACCTGCTTTGTATTTTTAATAAATGGCAAAAAAATCATTTCCTATTTAAAAAAGATTAGGCCGACCCTGCTGAGCCATGACGTTAAGATGTGGGTTCTGATTCAGTAGGTCTGGGGTGGGCCTGAGATTCCGCATTCCTACCAAGTTTCCTGCAGGAAACTTAGAAACTTACACTTTGAATGGAGAGGACCGAGACGTTTCGGGAGCTGCTCCGTGCAGGAAGCATTATTTCTGCTCCCATCTCTCAGCACCAAGATGGACAGCGACATCCGTGAGATACGGAAAGTCTAAGTGATGTGCCCAGGTGGAAGCCAAATATATGCAGAAAACAATGTATACTTCTTTCAAATACGAAGGAAATGATGTTCGTGGACAGCCTAGCTACTCAGAAACAAAAGCTTTTCATCATGTTTTGATTAAAGGTGAGGCACTTTCTTAATCTAGATCCATCCACCGAACAGCTGGACAAATCCCAGTTTGGAAAATTATTGCCAAATGTTGTGGAATCTCCCTTGCCGTGCTGGTCCTGCAGTTTGGTTGGAGTTCTGTACTTGGGACAGATGGATGTTTGGGAAATTACTTTGCTTCACTGAATGTTGCAGACCCTGGGACTGGTGCGTGATTATTACCAAAACCACGGCTAGCAAACGCTTTTGCAAATTATGACTCATTCCCTGAGCCGACTCTTCACAATGTCTGCTCAGCCGTACCCGTCCTGATCACTCCTTTTGTCATCTGACTTGCAGACGGGTGCCTGATCTCCTTTGATATACTGTACATGACATCCTAACAAACCCTTCTCTTTAATCAAAGGAATCAGACATATGCCACCGTCAGAAGTCGGGGTGGGGCAACACGGAGCAGATGTGTTCCTGCAGGTCAGATGGAATGAGTGGATTTGGAACATACACTTGGCATAATCTTTAAATTAACCCGAGGATCTAATTTTAAAATAAAACCCCACATTTTTTCAGAGGACAGAGGCGTTGTATCCAGCGGCTTTGAGCAGCAGCAAGAAGACAAAAGTTCTGAGACAACTTTTCATAAATCCATTTAGAAGTATAGCATTATGTGTGGAAATTCCTGGGCCAAAGGATCTCATCTGTTTAGATATCTAAAGAAAAAAACACTTCCACATTCAAATACCAAAAGAGATATAGAGCTATGGATGTTAAAGCAGCCTGTGAATAAAAAGAAATATGCTAGTTGCCTACACACATTAATCTTAAAAAACCATCTTGCCAGATGTACATTCTGGCAGAAGTAAGTTAGAAGTTAGAATTCTTTTTCTAACAGTTCAGCAGAGCTGTTTTCTTTCCAAAGGGGAATAGGTGCTCAACAAAGGCTCTGTAGTGATGGACGTGCTCAAGAAGTGCTGGGATGATGCAGATGTTGAGCCAGAGGTTGGACGGATTGTCTAGGAGGGCTCCTTTTAGGCCTGAGCCGTCTGGGATTCTGTGTCTGACACATCCCCCTGTTCCCTCCACTCCAGCTCAAGGCTGCCACACATGCTGAGGAAGGGCCACGCTGGCTGTGGCTGTCTGGGCCCACTGCCCTCCCACGTGACCTGCCTGCTCTGGGCCCTGGTCTGTCTGCCCTGCCTGTTCACAGCCACCCCTGTCCTGGCTTGTCGGCCAGACCAGTGTTCCTGGCAAACACCACCTGCCTCTTCCCAGCCCTTCCCTCCCAGCCCTTTCTTCAGCCACCAATGTCCGTTCTGGCAAGGAAGAGACCAATCCAGCTGCTCGCCTAGAATTTCTCTCCCTTATCCGTAAATCGGCTCCTTATTTTCATCATTTTCCCCTCTAGGAAACAGGGTGATGAAATAGAAAATACTATGTTCTTTGTTTCTATGTATTCGAATGCTAGCTCTTCCACCTTTTGTCCGGTGACCTTGAGAACACCCAGGCAGTTTATCTGAGCCTCTTCGTTACCTCTGTTATTCATGTGTCTGTTCAATGCGTATTGCGCTTTCACTGCATGTCAAGCACTGAGCTAGGTTTGGAGGATGCGACGCTTTCCTGGGAAGGCTGTGCTCGAGCTGAAACCTAAGAATAAGTAGCAGTTCACTTAGCTGAAACCGGCAGTGGTGCCGTTCTGGGCAGGGGAGCAGGGAGTGAAGACCACGTTGGGTGTGAGTGACTGGGAGAGGGACAGAGAGCCAGCAGAGGGAGGGGCTGCGTGGTGCAAGACGAGGCTGGAGAGGAAGGTGGATGGTGGGGGGTGGGGGGGGAGTGTCAGGCTTCACAGGCCATGGGAAGGAGGTTTATCTTCCTTTAAGGAGCAACGAGAAGTCCTGAAGCGTGTTAAAGTTGGCGATGTGGCGGAGATCGGTTTGTATTTTGAAAGGCATACTTTGTCCCTGTGCAGAGTCTGGATTCATCTACTTGAGTGAATGACAGAGCAAATGACATGAGTCGAACAATTTTCCAGAAACAGAGGGACAGAATACTCACAGTTGTGGTTGGTAGGACCGGAAAGCACAGTATGTGTCATGGAGTTTGGGTGGAAGAAATGGAGAGAAGCAGTTGGCTCAGAGGAGAAGCTTTTGCTAAATTCAATTGGGGTAATAGGCAGATTAGCTGTGAAGCATGTATTCTTTTTTCCTCCTTAAGCAAAATTGAGGGGAGTCAGTTCTACCACATGGAAGCGCTTTCAGATTATAAAACTATTTCAAGAAAATATAAAACAGTTTGCTAATATGGTAAAATGCAATATAGATTTCCGAATACAGCTAGAACCATAAGACCTGTCTGAAATTAAGAAGCATCCAAATGATTTAAAAAGGAAAAACCATTCAGAATGGGAGGGGGCAGAGAAAAGACAATAATCTTTTTCCTGTGACTCTCAATCCAGAGTCCTCTTGCTGCTGCTGTTTCTATCCCATAAGCATCCCCATGAGACCAAAATGACAAATAAGAGAATACAAACTCTCAATGCTCAATTACTTTGTAGACAAGATGACACCTGAAGCTTTGGAATGGGGGGCGGACCTGGCCATACGTTTTCCAGAAGACCACGGTCAATAGTGGGAAATGCCTGCTGGCAGGAAGCTTTTAAATTACTGAGACCATTAGACACAGCAGACGTGATGTGAGCAAACATCTCTCAAAATACGAATGGATAATGGAATCTATGAAAGGAAGGATCAATGAGGCATTTTAATTTGCAAATACAGAGAGATGGGCAGATGCCTGGGGAGATGGTAGAACACTGGGATTATACCTCACCCAGGTTTTTACAAAAGCTTTGAATGGGGAGTAAAGAGGCTGGCTATAAAGTGTAGCAGTTATAAAATATCCAAAATCTTTTGTAAGATTTCAGTTTAAGACAGTAGTTCTTAACCAAAGGCAATTTTACCGCTGACGGGACATCTGGCGCTATCTAGAGACATATTTGTTTGTCACAACTGGTGGGGAGTGAGGTACTTCTGCTGTCTAGTGGGTAGAAAGCAAATATCCTACAATGGGCAGAACCCCTTCCACTCCTTGTCACAACAAAGAATTATCCAGCCCAAAATGTCAACAGTGTCAGAGTTGAGAACCCCTGGCATAACAGGAAAAATGCATGAAAGATGAAAAAAGGGGCCCAAATCCACAGCGCCTTGAAATAAACTATGTGCTCTACAGCATGAAGGTTGGCCCTCCTAAGGAAGAGGGAGAGAAACTGCAAAACTCCTGCTGTAAAACTTGCCTTCCAGAGAAGCTAGAAAAAAAGTCTGGGACTCTCAGGCAGTCCCTGCTGCTGAATTACGTAGTTCCCCTCCGTCTTTTTGCTAGCTGGCTCTGATAAATCAATTCGTTTTGAGAATCTTGAGTGCACAATAAAGTCATTGAGAAAAGTGTATTAATAAAACACAAAGAATGTTGTCAGTCTATGTGAGCTGCAGCAAATCTCTTGGATCCAGGTCCAAAGGCGGACTAGAAAGTGACAAGTGCTGAGCTACTGCATTATCCTGATTCCAAGACAAGTTGCTTGCTGGGCCGTGCTGCTGGAAAGGCCCGCTGCTCCTTGCGGGTTCTGGAGCCCAGCCCGGACTTGTGACAAGCCCACTCTTCACCAGCACGTGTCAGGGAGTCTGCCAGCACCACCTCTGACACCTCTAGCTTTTTACCACATCTACCGTACCATGTGAGAAAGACTCACCTGTGTTCGCAAGTCACAAAATAAATTAGGATTTGGAACAGCAGAGAATTTTGTCTTGATTCAAACACATTTTTAAGTTTTTAGATGCCCATGAATAAGCTGTCTGATTTCCTTGCCTGCTATTTAGAAGTGGTTTATCTCCACTTTCCTTCTTAGCTCAGAATCGTACCTACATGTTTCTAAGACTATTCTCACACCTGATTCTGAATTGGGTCTCTCTTGGCCTTGTTTTATCAACTGTTCTCTTTTCTGTAACTTATCTTGTTTCCTCTCCTTCCTTGGCTTTTTTCATTCTGTTTATCAACAAACCTAAACCCCCAACCCTAAAAACCAAACACAGCAGAAAACCGCCTCTGTCCTGATCGATGGTATCCCCTGGAGTTGTGTGACCTGGCAGTACTGTACTTACCTTACGGAGTTGATGTAAAGATTAAATGATTTAATGCCTGTAAAACTCAAAACAATACTTAGCACATAAGTGGTCAATAAATGTTAACTAGCTATTATCATTTAAATGACTTCAATGCTCAACATCAATCCTCTTAACACATCTTTCTATTCCTGAGTTGCTTCTTTTGACTCATCTCCTGGGAGCTATAATTCCTAAGGTTTTGCTTGCATGCTTGAGAATGTTGCTCTATTGCTTTTTTACTTGGAGGACATCTTGGCTGGTTATAAAACTCTGGTTGCCTTTTCGTTTCTTTATTATTTCATTTTCTTTATTATTCGTTACTTTTATAGGCATTTTTCACAAAGTGTTGCTCTGGAAAAGTCTGAGGTCAGCCCGATTCCCTGCCCCATGCATGTTTATGATTGGCTTTTACCATATGGATTCCTGTAAGATTCTTTATTCATAATCCCAGTTTATTCTCTTCATCCAGATATGTCTTGGTGTTGATCAGTCCACATCATTTTCTCTCTTTGAGGTCTTTGCTTTTCAAGATTTATGTCTTTAATTCAGGCAAGATATTTTCTTTAATGTCTTGATTTTTTTCCTGTTCTTTTCTTTAGGAACACCAAATTAGTTATATGTTTGATTTCTTTTGGTTTCCAGATCTATATTTCCTCAATAATTTTAAATATCGTTAATTTTTTCTGTTTAATTTTGAATGATTTTCTTAAACTTATCTGCATGAAATTGCCCGTATTGTCAGCCATATTTTACATGGTTTTGAATGGCTCTTTTTATTTTTTCTTTCCTAAGGTCTGCAACTAATTTTTCATCTCCTTTGGTGGTCTTATCATCTTCACCTTGAAGTCTTCTATCTCTTGCATCTCTTCTTTTGAGTCTCTTTTTTTTGAGATAAATCATATTGTTCCATAATTTTATTGTGATAATAAGAGACTACACATATAAACTCTTCCTTTATGTCTTTGGATAATTTCTATTGTGATTTAATTTGCATTTTTATGCAAAGATCCGGTTTATGTTTCATCTTCTTTGAATGTGGTTTTCTAACTACTAAAATATAGTAGGAAGTTTTAAGATCTTCAACTTTTTCTTACTTAAATTTTTTTTTTTTTTTTTGCTCTTAGGCAATTCCCCCTGAGCTGTCAGCATTTGGGAGTTTGGGGTCCTTCACAGACAGTCCTTTAAGTCCCAGTTTCCCTCTGTTGTGATCTGACTATGATTGTCCCTCATCCCCTCTTGACCCTGGCTTTCCTGTGGAATCCTTGTCTTTCAGTTAGCTAAGTCGTCAATGTAGGGTATAGGAATGACCCATGGCATTGAACTACGACCCTCTGGACCTGCAACTCTATCTCAAAGGATCTTTTCACAATGATGACACTTACTTTTTGGAAAACATATACCCTGCTCGCTAAGAGGTTCTAAGAGACACATTGTAACTATGTGCCTAGGAGCTCCCCCTCAGGACTAAGGGACTCATTTGTCCAGTTGCTAGGAGTGCTACCAGCAAATAGCTCTCAGGTGTCAGCTTTCTTCGAAATTGCCTTGTTTGGAGAGAATTGTGTCACCCAAGGTCATGCCTTCTTCCTAGGGAAGCTCACATCTAATGACTAGTTGATGCAGGGATATGAAGGTCCAGCCCCCTGGCCTGAAGTCAGGACTCTCTGAAGGGCCATCCCAGCTCCAGAGATCCATGTGGGAAGGACTGAGGTCTTTGTGAAGACAACATTACAGGTCAGTTCCTCTCTCTGCCCAATGCTCTAGTCCAGCTTCCTTCCCTTCTCTCCCCAGGTGTTGATCTCTGTAACCCTCGCTAAGAAAGGTCCCACATTTGCACCCCCGTCTCAGAGCCTGCTTCCCTGGAGACCCAGCTGGAAACTCTCACATGCTGTGACATGTGTTGGCTTTTAGCAGGCTCTCTTGTCACCATTCAGATTTCACAGATTCGCACAGCTTTGACTCATTAAAGATATCTCTTCTCTATTTTTTCGATGAGTTTGGAGGCATGGGAATGGAATAAGTTTCATTCTCGGTATATTTGAGAAGAATCCAGAGTCAAAAGAACTAATTTTTAAAACTTTTTATTTTTATATAATTTCAAATTTTCTAAAGAGAGTAGCAAAAATAGCACAAAGAACGTCTGTCTACTCTTTATCCAGATTCACCACTTGCTTGTATTAATATATTGCTTTTATCATTCTCTCTGTGTATGTGTGTGTGCATGTGTGTATACATACATACACATACATATGTATCATATATATCCTTACTGTTATTATTATTTGAGCCATTAGAGAGTAAATAGCAGACGTTGGCCTCCTTATTCCTCAATACCTCAGTGTGTATTTCCTATGAGCCAGGACATTCTCTTACATAATCTCAGTATAATGATTGCGATTGAGAAGTTTAACACTGATGTGGTGTTATCTGTCAATACACAGTCCACATTCAATTTTGTCAGTTGTCCCAGTTATGTCCTTTATAGCTGTTCTTTTCTGGTCCGGAATCCAGTTCAGATCATTCTTCGCGTTTAGTTGTCATGAATCTTTAGTCTCTTTAATCTGTTACAGTTCCTCAGTCTTATTCTGCCTGTCATGACTTTGACATTTTAAAGGGTGGAGGTCAGTTATTTTATAGCATGTCCATCCGTTTGTGTGTGTTTGGTGTTTGCTCATGATCATATTTAGGTTTTTCATTTTTGGCAGACATGCCACAGTAGTGATTTTGTGTTATTGTCTGTGCCATTTTAGGAGGGACAGGATGTCAGTTTGTCCCAATATTAGTGATGTTAACTTTGATCACTTGGGTAAGAAGGTGTCTACCAAGTTTCTTCTCTATAAAGTTATTGATTTTCCTTTTGTAATTAATAAGTAATTTATGGGAGATATTTTGGGATTATGTAAATATCCTGTTACTCCTCAAGCTTTCATCCACTAATTCTGGCATTCACTGATAACTTGAGAACTCTGTCATTCCTTCCACACATATCATTTCTTTTATGTTGAAGGGAGAACTGTCTGTATATGTTTATTTATATCAGAGTGGGCTCATAGATTCTTACTCAGTGGGTTATATTTCATCCAATTGATACTCAGATTGTTCCCTCGTGATTATTTAGTTTGATTCCCAAGTTGTTCAAGATTTGGCCAGTGGGAGCCTCTTAGGTAGACTCCTGTGTTGTTTACACATGTTTCTATCATTTTTAGAACACATCCATGCTTTTTGGTGCAATAAGATATTTCAGGTCCATGTTGGATGTCCCTGCCCCAACCCTGGAATCAGCTCTTTCTCCAAGTAGCCGTTATCCCTTTAGTGAAGAATCGCATTTAGAAATAAGAATCTGGGCACTGAGTGTTCATTGCAACAGCCCTCTCAATTGTCAGGGCCAGAAGACCTATCTATTTATCTATTTCTTGTATTTAGATTTATGTTTAAATCAATCTATAAATTAAAAGCCATATATTATAGAACATTTATACTGATACTTCTGTTGCAATCCAGCACTACAAAGATTTATTCTAGTATTCTCCCTTTCCATATTTGTAACTCCCTTCTCCAACAATGAGAAATTTGGCTTCCATTATCCTCAATAAATTTACTCATTTGCTCCAGCTTAGAACTCAGAAAGTAGCTTCTGAATTGCTAAGATATCCCATTGTGAAAAAGCAAACTACTAACTAGAATTAAGTGTATGTTTAAAGGTATTTTTCATTTTTAGGTAAACTTTACATGCATCAAAATGCATAGATCTCAATGGCTGGGCTCGGTAGCTCATGCGTGTAATACTAGCAATTCGGGAGGCTGAGGCAGCAGGATCGTTTGAGGCCAAGAGTTCGAGACCAGCCTGAGCAAGAGCAAGATCCCATCTCTACAAAAAATAGAAAAATTAGCTGAGTGTGGTAGCAGGCACGTATAGTCCCAGCTACTTGGGAGGCTGAGGCAGGAGGATCGCTTGAACCCAGGAGTTTGAGGTTGCAGTGAGTGAGCTATGATGATGCCATTGCACCGTAGCCTGGATGACAGAGCAAGACCCTGTCTCAAAAAAA
>NW_012150919.1:748779-756142 GCF_000956105.1 Propithecus coquereli
CAAGTCTGTGGTCAGATATATGTATTGTGCTGTTGTCTCCCAGCCTGCAGTTTTCCTTTTCATTTTCTCAGTGGTGTCTTTTGATGAGCAGATTATTTTGATTTTGATGCTGTCCAATTCATCAAAATTTTCTTTCATGTTTAGTGCTTTCTGTGTCCTTTCTAAGAAATCTTTGCCTATTTTCCCATTTTTATCCTAGAAGCTTTATAGCCATTGCTTTTACGTTTAGATCTGTAATCAAGCTCAAATTAATTTTGTGTGTGGTGTGCAATAGGAGTCAGGGTTCATTTTTTCCCTGTTCATTTATCCTGTTATTTCAGCTCCATTTTTTGGAAGACTTTCTTTTCCCCATTGAATTGCCTTGGTGCCTTGGTTGAAAATCAATTGTCTTTATATGAGTGGGTCTATTTCTGGACTCTCTATTCTTTTCCATTAACCTATTTCTCCGTTATCACACTACTACCACATTCTCTTGATTACTGTAGCTTTAGAGTAAATTTTAAAATCAGGTAGTGTGTGTGTTCTTAAGCTTCGTTCTTCATTTTCAAGAATGCTTTGACTAAGTCTAGGTCCTTTGCATTTCTGTAAATATTTTGTAATCAACTCATCCATTTCTACAAAAAATGCCCTTTGGGATTTTGATTAGTATTAATCTATAGATTAATTTGAGGGAGAATTAAAATCTTAATAATAATGTGTCTTCTGATGTATAAACTTGACGTAATCTTGAGTTAGACTTTGACCCTTTGAAATTCTCTCTCTCAATGTATATATGTTGGACAGCTCTCGTCAGTAGAAAGTTCTTTGCTTTATTTCTACTGGGCTGAAAAGTATAACTCTAATCTCTAGCAGTTGGATAAAACTGGGGGATCAGAAGCAGGGATGTTATGTTGATAAGCCGATTCTGGGAAGGGTTGGCAATAAGGATGATTAGGAGAGAGGCATGGCTTCCTCTGTACTTGCAGGAAGCACAGGCCAGGCTTTCCTGGATGTTGGTCCAATGTGGATCATGGCACTGATGGGGAAAGGATGGCTAGAAATGGGGAGAAGCATCCAGAGCTAATATTATTCAATGCTTGATGGAGAGATAAATTGCATAAGTTCTGGCCAAAGTCACTGGTCGTTTGTGACAGCTGATGGGAAAAGTCAGTTAGACAGATACATCCATATAAATATATCTTCCCCAAAGTAGCATATGTCCCACTCAGGGCTAGGCTGAGTCTTTGGGTCTGAAAGATGAACAGACTTTCACTCTCAGGGTTGGTCACTTGTATGGATATTTTACTGTAGCATAAAATATCAACAACATTAATATAATCTAAAAGTAGTTACCATTTATTGGGTACTCATTCTGCACCAGGCCCAATACACCATTTTACATACATTTCATTTTCACAACAACCTTTCAAGATAGGTAATATTAGCCATAATTTGCAGATGAAGAAATTAAGAATTTGAACGGTGAAGTGGACCAGGACCACATGGCTAGCAAACGGGAGAGCCCTTGCTCTAACCCCCACACCTCCTAGTCTCTCTGTAGCATTGATCTATATTCTCTTTGAATCTCACTGTCTTAATGCCCCTGAGACCTCATCGTCCTAGGGGAAGCCCCACTGATGTCTAATTTACCTTCTTGGCAACTTCTCTTCCCCATAAATCCAGACCAAGGCCAGGGTGAGCTCCTCTGTCAGCTTCTGTCTCCACTGTGCCTTAATTAGCCCAATGGAGATGGAACACCATGGCCATCAGGTCTGGAAATTAGACTTGGGAAATCCCTGGTGGTGTTAGGCCATTATTACTCAGCCTGGGCTTGCTTCTGGGCTTTTAAGTGCATTAGAGCACTCTGCATTGACTTGACTGGCTGCTTGTGCTGGCCGACTTGTCAAATTACCTCTCATTTGTACAGCTCACCTGATGTTGTTGAAGCACTTTCCTGGCATTGGGAGCCGCTGGTTCATCCTAAGGGATCTGGGGACTGGGCCTAGTTTTACAGGTGGGGAAGCTGAGACCTGGCTCTACTGAGTAAGTAAGTGTGTAGTTGGTCTCCTTCGAATGCTTAATGTTTGCAGCCATAGTGATTTTTTTTCGTGAGGATAGATCTAAGGTTTCAGTCTGGCAGTTTAATGAGCCTCTGAGTAATGCTCTGTTTGGGGTATCAAAGTGAAGCAGAGAGAGGACTGATTCATTATTGAACATGGGCCCTGTAGGCCACCCAAAGAAATATCCTGGATTTTGGGGTTGACAGCCATTCTCTCAGTTATCTGGAGTTATAGACTAGTGGTTGAAAGCTGTACAGCTGCTCATGTCATTCTAATAGAAGTGGTTTACCAGAGGCTGCTCAAGGGTGACTGCAGAACCAAAACAGAATTGTCTTGTGACTTCGCCTTATATCAATGCCATGTCTCCACTTGGTTCGGGGCGGCGGGGCCAGTTAAAAGGGAGGGGCAACATATCCATCCACCGAACCATCAATTCATCCATCTATCCGTTCATCTGCCCATTCCCATAGCCATCCCTTCTATACATTTTGATTGAGTAACTACTAAGTGCCAGGTTTGGCACTCAATATGCACTTGGGCTGGGGGCTGGTTGGCTGGAGTCTGAAGGAGACGTTCAACCAGGCAAAGCAGAGTCTCTAGACACGGTTCAAGTAAAAAGAATTCTAACGGGCAGCAACTGGGGCCCGGGCCTCAATTCCCCAAGACACTAGCAGAGATACAGTAAAAATAGGAATCAAAGCAATCTCTGATTGCAGGAGGAACCCAGGGTTGGCATGGGAATGTCTCACCCTGTGCCAGGAGAAATGACCTTACTCTAAGTCCCTACACAGTCATAAGAGGGGAACCTGAGGACTTGCCTCCCATGCCTGCCACTCTGGATTGTAGGAGTCAAGCTGAGCTCCAAGTGGGGATACCAGGAGACCAGGAATGGGAGCGCGGAAAGGCCAAGGTTGGGGCAGGAGACGGGGTAATGGGCAAGACTTCCCAGATTTACTAAATTAGAAAAATATTGCTTTTGGCTGCTGTTTTGATATCCAGACTCCCCTTCTAGCTAGGGACACCCACTTAGCTCTCTGTGAAGGTGAAAACCTCTACTTCAGTAAAGTCCTGATAATTTAGGTACATAAAAATCATTGTTGGGGGGCTGTGACAATGCTTTTTCTTGAGCCCTGGCCCTGCAGATTTAGATTCAGTGAGTCTGGTGGGGGAAGGTGTCTCTGGATGAGGGGTAGCTCAGGAATCTGTATTTTAAGCAAGCCGACTAGGAGATTCAGAGGCAGACAGGGGATCCACAGAGATGTGCTTGGAAACCCTGCCAAATCCCACTGGCACTCAACTTTGGCCAGGGTCAGATGCAGAAGGGAGTCCCTGGCATCCAGTCTCAGTCTGGGATCCTCAAATGGTCTTGCTGCTGCTGCCCCAGGCCTGTTACCCAGGCCCCCTGCCTAGGTATTGGCCAGTCTTATGGTCCAGATTCTGTAGGTTGGGTCTTTGCTCTTTGTTCCTCAAATTCTTAGGCTTGGTTCCTTTGACCCAACTGCTTGCTCACTCTCCCAGCACTCTCTGCCATCACCTGGCCTTGTCACTCTCCTGGGACTTGATCACCTGTTGTCCAGATCTATTCTGAGCCCACCTCCCACGACTCCCTCCTAGTGTGTGACTAGGGCACATGATGTTTGGCTGCAACTTGTTACAAATGAAACCTTAAGACTGAGAAACTTCTAAAAGCTGCTGATCCGGGAAGATAGAGCTTTTGTACCCAGAGCTTTAAATTGATGGTGGGAGATAGGAGCTGAAATCTTGGGATATTTCTCTGACTTTTTCTTTTGGGGAACATAGTTAAATCATGGAACTAAGAAAGGAATAATTATAAAGGACTTGTGTATTTTGTTTCCTAAGTCTAGGAATATGTTGGGACCCCTAGATTAAGAAGCCATTTCAAATGAGAAGTTCATATATGTACGTTGAGTCTGTATTTAACATGGAAACGTCCTTTCCTGAAACTCAAAGGCAGAGGCAGCGCCAACAAAAGTTTTAAGTTTGTGAAATTCTTGTCTTGCCCCTCACTTCCCTCTTACAGAAACATTGCTTGGACTTTTCCATAGTCCTTAGGACTCTCCCTCAGATTCTTTTACAAGTAAAAAAGGAAGCAGCCAAGATATTAGTAACATGGCAACAATTAGCTCCATGTGTAACCACTACCAGGATCATATGTGTTTTAAAAGACAATTGGTCCATTCTAGGAGAAGCTCCAAAAGGCAACATGCCAAGAGTATAATTTCATACACAGTGGTCTGTGGTAGAGGGAGATATTTTGGGATCTTAAGTCCTCCTGGATTTCCAAAGTCCCCTGGTCAGTGACCACCTCACTTGTCCATACACATGGGAACTCTGCTCATGGTGACACTTTAGAAGGGCAGAGAGTAGCAAATGACCATGGGAACTCTGGCTTGCTTTGAAGTAGCAAGATGGGTGTCAGTGGCAGGCAGCACCTTTGATTGATGGAGAGTGGGCATTTGATTCTGTCTGAGCCAATTATTCTATACCACGGTCCTTGCCTCAGTGATTGATCAACTGATGGAGACTTGACACATGTTGGACCGATCAGAGCCCTTCCCTGGGTCACAAAAGCTGCCAGTGGCCATGTTTCAGGAAGCTGGACTGAGAAGGAAGCTCACAATTGGCAGAATCATGGAGATAGAAAGTGAGACAGTCTCCGTGATTCTCTGGGTTAAACTGGACAGCATCAGGGCTGTCTTCGTTTGCAGGGCTGCCATAACAAAATGCCACAGAGTGGGTGGCATCAAACAGCAGAAGTATATTTTCCCACAGTCCTCTAGACCGGAAGTCTGTGACGCAGGTGTTGGCAGGATTGGTTCCTCCTGAGGCCTCTGTCCTTGGCTTGTGGCTGGCTTATTCTTCCTGTCTTCATGTGGTCTTCCCTCTGCATGTGTCTGCGTGCACATTTCTTCTTCTCAGAAGGACACCAGTCACATTGGATTAGCAGCCATCCTAGTGACCTCATTGTACTCCATTACCGCTTTGAAGACCCTATCTCCAAACACCATCCTGTTCTGAGGTGCTAGAGGTTAGGAATTCAACATACGACCTTTCGGAGGACACGATTCAGCCCATGGCAAGGGCCTAGTGACAAAGCACAGCACACAGATGTTCCCCACCTGTTCCCATACCCCAGCCTTTCTCTGGCACTCCAAGGGCTCAGTGGCTACTGCAAATGGCATCTCTTTTCTTAGTATATTAGTATTTGGATATTGTTGGTATGTAGAATTTCTAGGGTCTTGCTATATTAGGTATAGAAACCCATTGTCTGTGATATAAGCTGCAAATATTTTCCCAGTTTGTCTTTTTTGTTGCCATACAATCTAAAGAATTACTTGTAAAATTATAATTAACTATTTAAAAGTTTCTCTGGATTTTCAGTGGTAGTTGAATTCTCTCTTGTAATAGAGATAATATGAATAACGTGGCAGAGAGTGTAAAGAGATTGGTGTACTCGGAGTCTGGGAATACGAGGTAGAGGGCGGAGACATGGCTGAAGCAATAAACCTCTTTGGGGTCTTAGTGTCCTTTCCCATGGGACAGATGGTGCCTCCCCCCCCCCCCCCCCCGTCCCCAAGCCCACACTAAGAGTAACATTTGAAAAAAAAATAGCCCTAAACTTTCTAGTGCCTGTAAGTGGTGTTTTCTCCCCAGGAATATAGAAGAAAGCTGGAAGGGGGCGTGAGGGTGGGGGCAAACCATGAATAAGAATATCATTAACGACGTGTCAAACCCCTTCATTTTCCATCCAAGTGAGTGTGGCTCAGGATACAGATGGTGTCGCGGGGGATGGGATGGCAGTGGGAGCAGAGACTGAGAGATCATTAGCCACCCTCCTGCTTGCTGCCCGGGGTCAGATAAGAGCAAAACTGGCCAAGATGCTCTGTTCTCTGAAGTAGGCTCAGCTCAGGGAGAAATATTGATTCTGACCACAGTCATCCCTGTTTCAAAAGTTATTTCATGTTGGAAAGAAGTGATATGGTTGATGAAAGAGGATAAAAATATCTCTGCGTGATAGGAGTTGGTGTTCATGAAACTGTGTCCTTAAACAAATAACCCGCTGGAGTTTTGGTGACTGCAGTTACCTCTCAAATGGTCCCCTGGGAGGAAGTCTAGATATTTATCCCCAGAGGCTGCCTCATTTCTAAAACTGTTTCTTAAGCGTAGTGTCCATTGAATAATGTCTGCACCATTTGAGGGTAAGGAAGAATTTCAGAAATCATCAAAGGCTTTTGGAGATAGGGTAGGAAGTCAGTTTTGCTATTCTGTAGAGGCAAAGGTGGATTGATGGTGAAGTCCAGGACACTTCAGCCTCAAAGCCCCTCACTTGCCAGGGCCCTTCCCAGGATCAATGTGTTCTCCTCCAGGACGAGGGGAGCAAGCAGCAGCCCACCACACCTAGGCTTGGTGTGCTGCGCCAGGTGGGCCTGCTCTCTACCTGTGCCACATCCCTAGTGACAGCCTGCTTCCCTGCTGAGAGGTCACCCCCTTGTCCTCCACCTCACACCCATTGACACCCCAGGCCCTCACTCCAAGATATTGGATAGACTGGGGGTACAGTTACAGAGGTGGCATCAATAAGAGGCTATGAAGGTGGGAGAAACCAATTATAAACTATCAATACTAAAAAAATACATCTCCATGGAGCATTCTAGAAGAACTGAATCACTTTTCTATTCTCTCCATAGAAAATGATATCACAGAATCGTCATGTGAAGAGGCATTCAAAGTCCAAGAGTATGAAGCCAAAAAAGGTAGGAGAAATATATAATAGGGTAATTAATGAATAATAATGATGACGATGATGTGATAAGTAATTTTCTTGGATTTTTTTTCAGCTTTATTGAGGTATAACTGACCAAAAAAATTGTATATATTTGAGGTGTACAATGGGATGTTTTGATATGCTTCTATATTGTGAAATAATTGCCACAATCAAGCTAATTAACATATCAAGCATCTCACATAGTTACCATTTTTTAAATTTTTTGTGGTGAGAATACTTGAGATCTACTGTCTTAGCAAATTTCAAGTATACAAAACGGTACTGTTAGCTATAGTCACCATGTTGCACCTTAGGTCTCCAAAAGTTGTTCATCCTATAACTGAGTCTGTACCCTCTGACCAGCACCTTCCCATTTCCCCCACACCCTCATAACCACCATTCTACCCTTTCTATGAGTTTGGTCTTTTTTAGATTCCCCATATAAGTGAGATCATGTGGTATTTGTCTTTCCGCGTCAAGCTTATTTCACTTAGCATAATGTCCTCCAGGTTCATCCATGTTGTTGCAAATGATAAGA
>NW_012150919.1:756422-769209 GCF_000956105.1 Propithecus coquereli
GAACCTCCATACTGTTTTCCATAATGGCTGTACTACTTTATATTCCCAACACTGTGCAAGGGTTCCCTGTTCTCCACATCCTCCCCAACACTTGTTATCTTTACCTCCTGACTTTGGATAACAGCCATCCTAACAGGTGTGAGGTGAGACCTCACTGTGGTTTTGATTTGCATTTGTGCCAGTTATCACTTTGCTGCCTCTCCGCTCCTACCAACCCTCTTCGCCCTGCTTTGTACAACCGACCCAGAACCAGGCTATGCAAACGTTTCTCCTTTACCTGCGGGCATAATGCCCAGCTTGTCAGAGGAGGGTGGTGGAGGGACAGTGGGGGACAAAAGGCCCACTGTTTCTGGTATGCTTTCTTCTCTTTTTGTTTCTGAGGCTTTGGCTACACCTTGTGGTGCTTGCCTCAGCAAGTTTCAGGGCTACTCAAGCGGGTGGCTTCCAGTGAGTTCTGCCAACACTCCAGCCAGCTTCCCAGTGGATCTCCCTGGTCCCCTGATAGGCGACCTTCCCAGCAAATCTAGTCCACAGGCCAGCAGGTGGTTCTACTGCTTGCCAGACCTGGCCTGTGACACCTTGGCAAACTTCTCCACCAATCAGTGGGTTTGCTGAGAACACCCACAGCCTCACTACCAAGCTCTGAGTCTCAGCCTTGGAAGGCTCTTCCAAAATTTGTTCCTTCCTTCGGTATCCTTGGCCCTAGAGGTCATGGCTATTCCCTTTAACCGCTATTCCCGTACTCTCAGTGTGCTCTTTACCCCCTAGTAGTTAATCCCATGTTACCAGGTAATAATTCTCTATATTAAACTTTACCTGTGCAAATTCCTTTGTGAATTCTGCCTTCTGTGTGAACCTTGATTAATACAGATATTTATTAGCTCTTAAATTTGAATTTACTGACATTTCTTTTTTTATTCTAAATAAATATTCACCTTTATACCTGATTTTTATTTGTTCTATAGTATTCTTTTTTTTTTTTTAAAGACAGTCTCCCAAATTATCCAAATTATATAAGCTTCAGGCCCCACAAAACCTGGATCAGCGGCTGTGAGGTTGGAAGGCGTTTCAGGAACGTCAGGTGTGTGGAGCGGCCGCCTCAGAGTTTCCGTAGGGCCTGATGGGCTGCAGTCTCAGGGTCACGGCTGCAGGCAGAGACTACAAGACGTGGCTCTCACATGGGTCTTACGGATCTTAGGTCACCTCACTCCGAACGAACATCACCACGTACTTACATTCTACCTCACACCCCAAGGTATTGAGGTAGACACCACATGAGAAAACTGGGGCTCAGGGTAGGGAAGGGACATGCCTGAGATCATGGAGAAAGTTAGCAGTGGAGTCTGGGCTAGAAGGTGGGTCCTGATTCCCAGAGCTCAGTACCTCTGTGAGGGAAGCAGAGGAGTGGGGGAGAGCGAAATTTCTGAGGTGGGTGTAGACTGCATCTTCCAACTCAGGTAGTGACAGGCTTTGTAACTTAGACCAGCCTGCCCCAGGGAACAACCAGAAAAAATGGACAAAGTGTAAAGTCACCTTGAGGCACCAGAGACCCAGCTAAGCAGTGAAAAATGACAGTGTGCTGAGATCTTGGAGGCAAGGGAAAACCTGAAATACAAGCTTAGCATTTGGGGCTACTTCTCCCTTTGGAGCATCTGCCTCTTCCAAAAAAGGTAATTGAGAAGGAGAAAAAGTGAGCTAAACTCTTGGCAGCCTCAGGGGTGAGGGATCGTGGCTGACACCTCCTTCCCTTCATTCAGTCTGTCATCAGATCCCGCCACTCTTACCTGAGAATGTCTCTGGAATACGTTCATTTCTCCCCACCTCCCAGAACCACCCTGGCTCGAACTGCCAGCACCTCACGTCTAAGTCATCGCCTCCATGCCAGGGCCCCTCTAGTCTGCTCTTCACGCTCAAGTTCCCCCGCAGGTGCAGCCAATGTGACCAGGCCACTCATCTTGCTTATTGCTTTAACATTTTCGTTATTTCTCTTTATATCTAGGATTCAGACCCAGGTCTGTAACAAGACCTGCAAGACCCTGCATGGTCTGGCTTCACACCGTGCATCCTCCGGCAGGTCCGGCACCCTGATTCTCTTTCCACTCTATGCTCTCCCCTAGCGCAGGGCCTTTGCAACACGCTCTACTTGTGTCTGGAATGCTCTTCCTTAATTCTTCAAAATGTCCAAGAAATTCCTTTTAAAAAAGTATTTAATTCTGACTGAAGCAGTGTATGTGCATAATTTTAAAAGTCAGGTGATGCTCCGTGACTTGTAGGAAAGCAAGCAGCCCTCTACTGTGTCTACCTGAGCTTCAGTTTCTGCTCCCCGTCTCCACTGCTCAGAAGAAACGCTTTAAACTCTTAGGTTTTCTTCACTCTCTTTAAAATATTGACATTTTTACACAACATGCTTATACTACTATTTATGATTTTTTTAAATTTTAGAAATTGTGTATTGACTTATGACTGAAATCCTATTATGTTTTCTATACTACCATATATTCCTCTCCCCATCCTCCCAATTTAGTTACATCACATTTCTTGTCCAATTAAAATTTTGTATCATTATTATGCAAATATTGTTCACAGCAAGAACATGCATTGTATTATGATATTACTTCCCTTATTATACCATTTTTAGTAACTGCCTCATTTTTTATTTACTCAGTTTTATAGCAATTAATTGTCACTGATTCAGTACCAAACATTCTAAAGCAGTGATCCCCAACCTTTTTGGCACCAGGAACCATTTTCATGGAAGATAATTTTTTTCATGGACTGGGTGGGGGGATGGTTTTGGGATAATTCAAGCACATTCCATTTATTGTGCCCCTTATTTCTATTATTATTACATTGTAATATACAGTGAGATAATTAAACAACTCACCGTAGGCTGGGGACCCTTGTAAGGAACTCTAGCACTCCTCTTCTGCAGTCAAACTCACTCAAGTACCCTGCAAGTTCCAGGGTGTTCCGTCACAGACAGCCCTTCTGGAGCCATTCCTGCTGTCAGCCGTGCACGGCCTGACCCAGCGTATCCTCTCCCTGTGCCTCAATTCCTGAAACTGCCCAGGCATCTGGGCTGTGAGTTGGTTTCTGTTGACCAGCTTCTTTCCCTGCAGGGGGTCAGATTTTTGCTTTCACAGCTTTCGGTTAGTCAGTACCATACATTCGATGACTTTTCATTTTCCCAAATTTGGTTGACATCTCTAGTCTGCCATCTCTCATTCTCTTTCTTATTCCTTTAGTGTCCTTCTGTGAGGCTTTAGAAAGAGCTGGAGGTAAACATGTGTGTTCCATCTGCCTGGTATAAGTAAAAACCTGCTTCAATAGATTCTTAACTTCATAGTTGAAGTGACAGAATTGACCTCTAGTCATGTGTCGCTTACCAGTGGGGACAGTTCTGAGAAACGCGTCGTTAGGTGATATCATCGTGCGAACATCATAGAGTGCGCTTACACAATCCTACGTGGTGTAGCCTACAAAGCACCTAGGCTATATGGGATAGCCTATTGCTCCTACGCTACAAACCTGTGCACCATATTATTGTACTGAGTACTGTAGACAATTGCAACACAATGGTGAGCATTTGTGTGTCTAAACATAGAAAAGGAACAGTAAAAATGTGGTATTATAATCTTATGGTACTGCTGTCATATATGCTGTCTGCCATTGACTGAACCGTCGTTATGTGGTGCACGATTGCATTTGGAGTAAATAGGAGTTGTTAGGGATTCGTCTACCCAGCTCATCCCCATGTACCACTTATGAGTGGCAGGACTAATTCCTAGATTGGGGGCACCCTTTATGGTCAATCATGTTTGTCTGTCTTCTCAGTATCTCTTCTAAATTTGCCTGCAGTCCATAAGGACTCTGCTTGGTGCAGAAGCAGAGAGTGTTCCCCTTGGGTCTCTTCCTTGCCACCTTCTGCTCGAAGTCCTTTTATCCCTTCTCCCTGAAATGGCCGCTCTTGGCCACGGCCTTGGGGGTGTGTTGTCAGTCTGTGAATTAGGCCTTTGGAGTGGGTTTTCCTGTTTTACTCAGACCCATAGCTGGAGACAGGGTACAGGGAGCCTCAGATCCTGCTGGTGGGATGGAAAAAGGCCATTATGGTCATCTGTTCTCCAGGTGGGTTATCTAAAACATATCAGATATCTTGAGCTGTTGGTGTATCTCCTGTATTTTATTATCCTGGAGAGTGTCTGCCTTCTTATAAGACTTGGGTTATATTTATGAGCATCTTTTTCAATTATCTTAGCCTTGGAGGGCCTTGGCTCTAGGAAGAGAATGGAGGAGAGAAAAAAATTACAAAAGAATTTTAAAATTCAAACAAATATTGTTGGATGTATTAATTAGTATTTTGTGATGCCTAATCCTTATTTATTTGTACATCTTTAAAAACAAACATAAAGGAGCTGAATGAACTTATGTTATACTTCTTGCCTCTTTTCATTCTAACCATCTGGGCAGGCATCACTAATTTGGCATAAACCCTCTGTCTGCCATAATTTGCTTAATAATTCCCTATGGTGTACTAAGTTCTATAAAATCCATTTTTAAACAGTAAAGTGGAAATAAGACATTTCAAAGAGATAAATCTGATACCTTGGATATAAATTCTAAGAATTTGTTAAATATGTACTAGAAACATAAAAAAATAAAGTTGAAGTACCTTAGAAGGATTGGCTAAAAAATAGTTATTGATATGATCAAAAGTAGAGGAAGCAGAAAGACATCAAAAGTTACTCAAAATATCTCCAAAAGAATGGATAGGGGAGCCATGAGCAGTTGTGCAGGTTGTGCACTAGACAAGATGCCTAGTCAAGGAATGAAGCTTATAATTCACTGCCTAGGTTAAGTGCCCATGGAATCCCACAGATGCTGTAGGGGCTAAGGGCAGCCCTGAGAGCAGGGGCTACATTATAATATGTGAACTAGAATAGATTGTACAACTGTCAATTTTAGGAAAATGTGGCATTAAGGAAATTGATGCTTTGCCATTTAGGCAAACCGGAATTCTTCAGGGCCCCTCAGCAAGTTGGGACCCAGATTGGGTGGCACCTGGTTCTTCTCTACGATACACTTTATCTGGGTCTTGTGAAGGACAGGACAAGGCCTGGACCATGAACTCTGAGACTGCGGAACCGAAATACCTAGTTTAGAGAGTTAAGAAGGTTCTAGGTATTCAGAGAAACTCAAGTATTTCAGTTCATTTAATTAAATTATTTGCAAGAGTCTGAATATCTAAACTTCCAAAGCCGCTTAAAATTAGACCCCGTGTCGGTAAATCAAGGAAACATAAGACGAAAATCAGAGTCAAGATTATGTAAAAGGTGATTCCACAGATCCCAGGGGAGAATCCTACCAACGTCCTCCAGGAGTAGGGAAGAGTCTCAGATTCTTTTTCTGAGATTGAAGATCTTGGGAAATGAGCTGAGGCCAGATCTGGAGCATCCGGCACCTGCCGCCATGGGGAGGGGATGCTCCCCTCCTGGGGGAGTGCGTCAGGGCCAGGCTCGTGAGGAAGTTAGCTGTGGAGAGGAGAAGGGAGGGCGCTGCTTTTCCTGGCAGTCAGGAGGAAGTGTAAGAGGAAGACGAGGGTTCCCAGGATCACATTTAAGTGGAGATGAGGGGTCTGCAGGGAGCTCACACCAGATGGACTCAATTTTCTACATAAAAATCACGTGAGGTCATCCAACAAGTGTGGGGGACGGGGGGAGGGCCAAAGAAGAATGGAAAGCAGGAGGAAAGAGGAGGGCCGTGTTTGAAGTTTTTAGCCTTAAATGTGTGCATGGGGTGGCCAGGATTAGGTGACTGGTGATTTGTTTTGTTCTCAAACAGAAGTGATGGACCTGCAAGAGAGAAAGTTCAGGGCATTTGTTTGTTGTCAATGAGTTAAGCATTATGATTTAATTTCTGTTTTAAAAATTGCTGCTATATGTAGTCAAAATCTTTTAAAATTATGAACTTTATTTAATTTTGTTTTGTATATAGAAAAGTGCACAGATTTCAAGATTTCAACAGATTTTCACAAAATTAACCTTCTCATGAACCCAGACTGAAAACTCGAACATTAGCAGCACCCAGAGCTTCCTCATGCCCCCTTCCCACCTTGAATGCCCCTCCCAAGGGTGAACAGTACCCTGATTTCTAACAGCTTACATCCGTTTTGCCTAAAACTCAGTGAATTTTAAAGTTAGTCTCTTCCTGCTCTGAAAACGTATGGGTATGATCTTCAGTCATTTATTGATGCCCCAGTTTTTTTTTGGCGGGGAGACAGAATCTGTCAGGTTCTATACTAGTTGGGGGTGTGTATGTAACTGAGTAGTGGGCACAGCAAACTTCCTCTTCCAGAAGCTTGATCACAGTGAGCTCACAATCCACGGGGCGCGTGGGTGATGGAGTGTGCACGACAGCACCCCTGCACGCCCTCCAGATGCTCTGTTCCCTCTGCGGGTAGGCAGAGGGTCCTTGTGTGTGAGGCAGGGTCGAGGTCAGGGGTCAGGAAAAATCACCAGGATGGGACAATGCCAATGGGTCCAACACATGCTTACTAGACCATTTTTTTTAAATTCAGAGTCTAATAGGGAGGAGAATAAAGCCACCACTGACTGTAATGAAATAAAGGTCACATTAGGGCACAAAGTAATCCAGTCTCCAAATACACACTATGTAATATCTAATGAGTAGTCTAATAGTCTTGTGTCCCTGTGGTCAGGGCAAAGTACCTACATGGGTCAGTGGCAGGGACTCGCTAGACTCCAGTCCCTCACTAGACTCTGTATTTTCCTAAGACCACATGGGATACTCCATGGAAACCTGCCCACGTATTTCCAACGTGAGCTTCTGTAGGACAAACTCTCATTTATCTTTACTGTCCCGCCCCCAGCACGAGGCTGGGCACACACAGGTGCTCAATAAATGTATGTTAAATGGATGAATCAATGAATGAACTCTAGTGCACTTTAGAGCAAGGGATACTCAAATACTGCGGTCCCCAACCTCCGGTCTGCAGCCTGGTATCGGTCTGTGGCCTGTTAGGAAATGGGCCGCCCATCACTGCCGGAGCTCCCCATCACCCTCCCCTGACCCACACCCCCCAACCCCACCCCACCCCAGTCCATGGAAAAATTGTCTTCCATGAAACTGGTCCCTGGTGCCAAAAAGATTGGGGACCGCTGCTCAAATGTATCCAAATCCTGGTTCTCTCCAGGCCTATGTGTGGGCTGCAGCCAGAGCCTGGGAGGTGGGTCAATCACCTCTTGTTGGGTGATATTTCATCTCTCCGAGCTCTGTCTCTTCACCTCTGACTTGGCCATACATATCTCAAAGAGTTGCCATGAGAGTGCATGGAGAGTCTGTCTGTGAATTCTTCCCCCTTGCACATCCAGGGGCCTTTCTTGTATGGCCTGGGCCACGGAAGGTGACTGCTTCATGGGTGAGGGCACATTGTATTCTTTGGGCAAAATCTGGCAAAACCAGGTTCAGAATCCTACCTGGGCCACGGTGATGACAAATGTAATGGCCTCTGAAGTTTACCAGCAGAGATGTTGAGCCGCAGGAGAGAAAATGATAACCCCATGGCCAACGGAAAGACCAACCTGCAACTTGGCTGTTTTCCATCCAGTCGGTTCCTCAATACCCAGGAGCCGCTGGCCGCGCACGCTCACTGTGTAACGAATGTGTGTTGAATAGGAGGGCTGTGTCCTGGGTCTCTGTGAGGCTGTGAGAACTGGCCATTTACAGCCTTGCTACTCCAGGTGTGGTCCCTGACCAGCAGCACTGGCATCACGGGAGCTTGCTAGAAATGCAGAGGCTCGGGCCTCGGACCCTCCTGCAGACCCAGGCAATCAGAACCCAAATTCTAACCAGTTCCCTACGGGACTCCTGTGCACATCAAAGATCGCAAAGCTCTGCTTTAGAGAGCTGGGGAATGACATGCTCAACAGTGGGAATCTTACAGGTCTGCTGTTTCACTCTGAGGTCCCTCACTGCCCCCTATAGGCCGTGATCGTAGTAGCCATGGACTGACCAAAGCGCAAATCAATCCCGGGATGGACACTGCGTGCATTTTCTTGTGTGATTGGTGCATATTCAGCACAAGGGGAGACTCTTGAAATACCAGACGCTAAGTACAGTGAGCAGGGACATATCAAGTCAATCTGGGGATTTATTTTCTACGGCTTATAGAAAAACGGGTGGAGAAAACACACATTTTAGTGGCCCGGCAAGCATTCTTTTTGTGAAATTCAATGTGTCATTCTTTCTAGATTTTCTTAGAATAGTTCAGTGCAGTATAATTCCATAGCTGTTGCCTCTAAATCCTGATAGTTGGTGTCTTCTGTGTATTCAGTTAGCACATTTTATAAAAGGAATTTGGCATTTTTTCCCAAGGGGAAA
Organism: Propithecus coquereli; assembly: GCF_000956105.1. NCBI lineage: Eukaryota > Metazoa > Chordata > Mammalia > Primates > Indriidae > Propithecus > Propithecus coquereli. The sequence goes on from NW_012150919.1 coordinate 764,820, forward strand.
TGGGGACAATGGGCACAGTTTAGAGCATTCGTCCCAGGTGGTGGCTGGAATAGAGACAGACAGAGAAGTATAAAGAAGCCTGGACCGATGGGGTTTAGGGCAAGTCTCTCCCTGGCCAATGAAGGCCCACACAGTTCCACACAACCCTGACAGTGACCAGAAAAGGAATCAAGCCATGTACAATAATGATGCTAATGAAAATGTCTCATGCATCTAACAAAGCTTCCCTGGGTCCTGCAACACCAGTGAAGCCATTGCCATCCACCTCATAGTCCACTTAAGGAGCAAGGGCCCCCCCCAAGATCAGGGACCAGGCCACACCAGATGGGAATTTCCTATCCTCTGTGACAGCTGCTATGGATGCCTGGCCAGATGTCCCCATGGGAAAACCTATTTTCTGTGCTCCCCCATCTTCTCAACATCAGGGCAGGATTGTAACCCTCAGTCCACGCTCTCGCTGCAGAGATGACTGCCACCATTCTAGGACGGTCGGCACTGGGAGGACCATTGCTCACTCCCCCTTGATTGAAAGGAAACACGACAACGACACCTCATGTTTCCCTGGCCCTTCAACGCCACCTACGTTTACCACCACTCCTCTTTAATCATCACCCCCAACTTCTTGCTAAATCTAATACATTACTTTAAGTCCTCATCCGCCCTTTCCATGGTCATTTATTTATTCATTAAATGAATATTTATGTTTATTGGGCAGCTCTCGGACTTCAAGTGCTCTCTGGCATTGGGAACGCTGCAATAAATAAAGCAGATGAGTCCCTTGCTTTTCTAGAGCTGTGTTGTCCAACACAGTAGCCACTAGCCACACATAGCTGTTTAAATTTTAATTAATTAAAATTGAATGAAACATTAAAAGCCTGAATTGCCAACTTTTCACTGGTCGATAGCCATGTTGGCCAGCAGTTGCTGGTATTGGACAGCGCAGGTTGGAACATTTCCATCATCACAGAAAGTTCTACTGGATAGCACTACCTTAGAGTTTTTATCCATTCTGGTAGAAGGAGACAGATGATAAACAATTTTAAAAATATACATATATAAATATCAAGTGGATAAAGTGCCATGGAAGGGAACACAGTGAGTAAAGGAGTAAACGGAAAATGATGGAACTGGATGCAGGAGCTGCTGCTGTAACCATTGGCTCTAGTGACCTTTTTCTTTTTCTTGAAATTCCTTCTTTGGTGCCATTTCACCCTTTTCTATTTGTTTTTCTACTTATCTAGTTAATGCCACAGAGATGGAAATTAAGATTATTACAATAAATACTGCGAGTGTCTGTAGCAATGGTTTTTGCACTCAGCACCATTCAAACGAGCTTGTGTCAAGACTAGAGGTGCTAGTGTGCTCTTCGAAAAGTTAGCAGTACAAATGAATGACAGGAAACTAACCAGTCTGATATGCTTATGTTCTAGTATGTTCAGAAATGTTTACCTCTGTCACTTCTCAGTAACACCAAAAGGTGGCAGCAGTGGTTTATAAACGCCATCTGCACAGCAGGACTTAATTCCTCACCCTCAACACAAACTTTATGCATCTATTTATTAGAAGTGAAAAATAAATCCTCAGGGATAAAATATGGAAATGTAAAATGGCACCTACGTAATTAACAAAAGCTAATTAGAATTACAGTGTGACCCAGAATTCTACCTGAATGTTTATAGGGTCCAGAATGGAGTCATGTATTATAGATAACTAATATTTGCATTAATTCACTAGTTAATTATACTTGCTTTTATTATTGAAATGTTGCCCCTTACCCAATCATCATTTTTAAATAAATGAAAATACTTCAGTTTTTTCCTCTACATTTTCAAAGAAAAGGTCTCTGTGGCCTTCTCTTAACTCATTAATTGATTTTCCCTCAGCTTCATGTAAAATAATAAGTGAAGAAAATCTGTACATTTGCTCCCAGTTGTGATCTTGTGAGTTCAAGGCAAATTGCCATGTTCAACATCTGGGGCTCATCATGTCTGGTGTTACCTCACTGATGGGCACACATCTTTCCCAGATGTGGGGGAGAAAAACGGCCTATGAAGTTACAAGGAAAGCAAAACAGTATCCACACTCTCAGCTTTCTGCTGCAGGCAGGTATGTGCGAATATTAAATGGTGGGAAAGAATGCTTCTTGGTCTGGTTTATCTAAACACTTGGCACACTGTGCACCAGCTATGTGGCAGGCCAAACCCCGCCTTTTCATGCACGAGTAACCCGGGATACCTCCTGAGAAAGGAGTCTGGGTGAGAGCTTTTTTTTTTCCACGAAAAAGAGAGACATAAAGCTAGAAATAGAGAGGTCATGGTTAAACTAACATTTTAGGGTTAATGTAAGATGTCAGTGTTTGAACTCAGCCCCTCAAGGACTGCCAATAACTGCAGTCTGGAGCTTGTATCAAGCTATAGGTTCATGGACTTTTTAATGACATGGAATTCAATTCAAGGGAAATGAAAGACACAAATCCATGTTTCTTTGTCTCTGCACTCTTGTACTTTTTTGTTTTTTTTTTTTACAAGAGTCTTCTCTAATGACTATGTATTATGGGAACAATTAAAACTGCACTACGTATATATATCAATTTGTCCTTATAATTGTTCAAATCTCTGATGCAATTCTACATCTCAGAGTCCATCCTAAGGAACTGTTCCCAAATACAGAAAGAAAACTCTAATAGGAAAAAAGATAATTAATGCAGCATTATTTAAATCATGCAAATTTTAGGGAAAAAACCTTTAAATGTGTAATAATGGGAAATGATCAAATATTATAATTTCATAATTGGTTTATTAAGCTGTCATGAAAATGATGTGTGTGAAGACCAGAAAATATAGGAAATGCTCATGTAACTAAGAGAACAAAGAAGAAAATTCACTATGCATAGTCATGATACTGTTACATTTAAATTTTGTACAAGAAAAAGACTATAAAAATATATACCAAAATATTAAACATGGTTGTTTCAAATATGATTCCAGAGGCAATTTTTCATTGAATAAAAATTGGGTGTATAAATTCCAAAAGCAAACAGGAAGAAAAAGCAAAGAAACATGGTTGTTTCAAATATGATTCCAGAGGCAATTTTTCATTGAATAAAAATTGGATGTATAAATTCCAAAAGCAAACAGGAAGAAAAAGCAAAGAAAATCTGAGTAATAGATAGATATTAATAATAATGATAGAAGAAAGAACTATGTAAAAGAAAAAAAATAACATACCATAAAATGACAAAGGTAAGACCAAATATATCCTTTTCATAATAAATGTAAATACTTTAAATCTCTCTAGGAAAAGGCAAAGACGTATTTTGGTCCAAAACAAAGAGCACATGTCTACAACAAAATGAAAGGTCAAAAATAAAGGACCAATTAAGACACAGGGAAGCACATACCAAAAAGGATACAAATATGGCTACAATGATAAATTAAAACAGAAGGCAAAAAGCCATAAATAGGACAAAACATGTTATTTTCTATAGATACAAGGAAAAATTGACAAGGAAGATATGACAGTCATAAACGCCTTTAAGCAGAATACCATAGCACTGAAATGTTTAAAGCAGAACTCTCAAATACAAGGTACAACGGATACCATCAGAATTATAGCAAAAGACTGTAGCGTAGAATATGGTACCTCTCCTGATCATTGACAAGTGAGTAGAAACATTGTGATACAGAGCATTTGAATATACTCAGAAGACTTGATTTATGAGCTGTATGATGGGATAATATTTTGAAACATTAATCAGCATACTTCCCTCCCCTCCATCCCATACCCAGAATTCTTCTGCTCCACCTGCCCCCAGAGAGATGTGAGTCACTTGCTATAGAACCAGATACAAGGTCTGCAAATACTTGACACAGAAGGTGGCCTAAGTGTAGCACTCTGTGGACCAGGGAAGAGAAAGGGGAGGTGAGAGCCAAGGATTATGAGAAAAAGAACATAAGAGAACACTCAAACCCCTGCCAAAAACATGGGCCATCTGGCAGAATGCTAGAGAAAGCCACAGTGTCCCTCTTGTCATTGACCTGTGAAGACCACCAAATGCCCAAAGATACTCCAGTTAAGTGATGTTTGTCTGTGCTTCAAGACTCTTCCAAGTCCCCATTAGATTCATCCCATGTAGACAGCTCTGCCAAATAGTCCAGGACATTTGCATGCCTCTCACCTAACCACAGGAGCTATGGGCCCTGGGTGACTGCAGGCGTGATTATGATATGAAGGGAAAGCCTTGACATTGCCAAGGTGGCTCCAGCTAGCATGAGCTTGAAGTGTTCCTCTGAGATAGGAGCTGTGGTAGAATACACGCTCTTGTTACAGATAAATTGAAAAACTGTACACTAGAAACTGAGAATGCACATTGTCTCAAACCTCTATGATA
>NW_012150919.1:769489-770347 GCF_000956105.1 Propithecus coquereli
GTCTGGTGTTACCTCACTGATGGGCACACATCTTTCCCAGATGTGGGGGAGAAAAACGGCCTATGAAGTTACAAGGAAAGCAAAACAGTATCCACACTCTCAGCTTTCTGCTGCAGGCAGGTATGTGCGAATATTAAATGGTGGGAAAGAATGCTTCTTGGTCTGGTTTATCTAAACACTTGGCACACTGTGCAACAGCTATGTGGTAGGCCAAACCCCGCCTTTTCATGCACGAGTAACCCGGGATACCTCCTGAGAAAGGAGTCTGGGTGAGAGCTTTTTTTTTTCCACGAAAAAGAGAGACATAAAGCTAGAAATAGAGAGGTCATGGTTAAACTAACATTTTAGGGTTAATGTAAGATGTCAGTGTTTGAACTCAGCCCCTCAAGGACTGCCAATAACTGCAGTCTGGAGCTTGTATCAAGCTATAGGTTCATGGACTTTTTAATGACATGGAATTCAATTCAAGGGAAATGAAAGACACAAATCCATGTTTTTTGTCTCTGCACTCCTGTACTTTTTTTTTTTTTTTTACAAGAGTCTTCTCTAATGACTATGTATTATGGGAACAATTAAAACTGCACTACGTATATATATCAATTTGTCCTTATAATTGTTCAAATCTTTGATGCAATTCTATATCTCAGAGTCCATCCTAAGGAACTGTTCCCAAATACAGAAAGAAAACTCTAATAGGAAAAAAGATAATTAATGCAGCATTATTTAAATCATGCAAATTTTAGGGAAAAAACCTTTAAATGTGTAATAATGGGAAATGATCAAATATTATAATTTCATAATTGGTTTATTAAGCTGTCATGAAAATGATGTGTGTGAAGACCAGAAAATATAGGAAAT
>NW_012150919.1:780507-782825 GCF_000956105.1 Propithecus coquereli
ATCTGAGAATTAAGTATGAAGAGAAACTGTGGTTGGGGGTGCGGGAAGAAAGGAGGAAGGACGTTACGAACAGAGGAAACAGGAAAACAGACAGGGAGACTAGCAATGGATGTGTGTGTGTGTGCGCGCGTGTGTGTGTGTGTGTGTGTGTGTGTTGATGACGAGCAAATTTGTTTTCCAACATTGCAGTCTCTTCCAGCTCCGGCAGAGCTCACGCTGTGAAACCTGTTCCCCTCCAGCAGCAATGCATACGATGCACCCCCTGCTTCTCCAGCGCCGATTTTGCTAGAACCAGGGTGGACAGATTTCATTCAGATTCCACATTTGTGATGAAGTTTCATCCTGCTTCTCCCAAAAATTGACCTGTGAAACGCAGCAGGAATGAGAGGGTTCTCTTCTTGTAGCCTCAGTCCCAGGCCGAAAGGCACTGCTGCCCCCTCACTCACACCCCTTCCATGACGAAACTGGGCGATGCTGTTTCTGGCTGGGGGCACTGTGTGGACAGTGGTGCTATTCAGGGCGACCAGGAGCCCTGGAGGAGGGGCCGGTGGGTGATAGTGGAGATGGTGGCTCTAGCGCTGTCCCCGGAGCACTTTCAGGGGTCTTTGGGATATTGATGTCACTGGCCTGGGGTCAGGTGCATATCCTAACCTGGGGCTCAGGGGGTGAGGCCAAGACTGTGGAGCTGCTGATTTGGGGGGCATTTCCAGACTAAATGGAGATTTTAAAATGTAAGTGCAGACAGAAATGAGAAAATGCACACTGGGCTAAAGACAGACTCTAGAGAGCACTCACATTTAAGGACAATGTTTAGCTCAGTACTTGAGCAGTGACCACACAGGGCATATTTATTGAATAAATGAAATTTTGGTGTAGAGCAACACAGGAAAGAAAGAACTAGTAGAATGCAGGAGAGAGATTATCATAAAAAGAGGATGTGAGTGCAGGAGCAATCAACAAGTGCTTCTGTGGGCTGAGGACTGAGGCGTGCTCTCACCTCCCTGGGGCAGCCAGGAGATTGAGTGCTGCTGTGGGCAGGGCAGCGCCAGAGAAATCGCTCGCTGTGCTTGTTACCCTGGCTTCTCTAACATTGGCTGGGAACAAACCTCCTCTTCTGAAAAATATTTTTTTATTGGATACAGACCTCATAGGAGCAAATCTCAGAGATCACCAAGACAGAAGTCCGTGGATGACTGAAGTTGGTTGCTGACCACTAACCAGAGTGAACGGTTGAAATCCTCCCAAGTTATTGGCATTGGAGAACTATTTTTCTAAGGTTGGGTAGTTTGGTTTAACTACCCATAATCGGTCCATTAAAAATGAAATGAGCAGAGGGTCTAATTTAGCTTTTTATTTTCATGAGCTAAAATCATTTCTGACTTCATCTGAAAGGAAAGACATCACAGATTCTCTCTGGGCTTCCTAGCCACACTTTGTGGTTAGAGTGCTTGATAGATAACATTTTTAATCTTTTCTAGAAGTCCTTCTAAGAAATCTTGCGATACAACCGATTTGGTGGAGAAATTAGACCTGGTTTAATATAAGAGGGAGCACAATAATAAAAAATGCCAGATGTTCTTCTCAGAAATCATTTTAACAGTGAGTTTTAATGCATATAGAATTTTCCCAAGGGCAGGGGAAAGGGAGCCTGAGATGATGTCAGTGGCTAAATAATTCCCAGGGCTTCCAGGCCTGGCTCGGCCAGTGACCAGCTCTGTGACCTAGAGAACATGACTTAACCCATCTGGACTTTGGTTTTCTCTCTGTATGATGAATTAGAGGATTTAAAAGCTGTGTCTCCCTTATAAAATTGATCATCGTGATGGTTGCACAACTCTGTGAGTATACTAAACACCACTGGATTGTACACTGTGATGGGTGAATTGTATGGTATATGAACTATATCTCACCAAAGTACATAGACTGTATATGTGCATGTGTGTGTGTGTATGTATGTGTGTCTATATATACATATATACATCCCAGTTCTGAAATTCTTAAGTAATTCAATTAAAGCATTTCAGAGAAAGACAAAGATGATGAAGTGGATCTTTTACAGATAAGGGAACCAGGACCATGGCAAACTGAGATTATTTTTATCAAAGACAGGAAAGGTAAAATTACTTATAACCTAGTTAACTGCTCCTTCTTTCCTGATACTTTACCTATTTTTTTTTTGAGACAGAGTCTCACTGTGTTGCCCAGGCTAGAGTGCCGTGGCATCATCCTCGCTCACAGCAACCTCAAACTCCTGGGCTCAAGCAATCCTCCTGCCTCAGCCTCCCAAGTAGCTGGGACTACAGGCATGTGCCACCATG
>NW_012150919.1:782875-787963 GCF_000956105.1 Propithecus coquereli
AAATAACCAGAAGATCTATATTACTCATGAGAACAAAGTATGAAACCAAAGCCACATTCAGGAGGAAAATTCATAGTTTTATAAGGTACTGATTATAAAACAAGAAAGAATAAAAATAAATGAACTGAATATTCAAGTAAAGAGATTGAGGAGACCCAAATCAACTTTGGTAGACATTTGTTGTTGCTGGTTTTTAGATTTTTTTTTTTTGGCTGCCTAGCCTCTGAAGCTTGTTCCTATCTTTGGGAAATCCACCATGGTGTGCATCTTGAAGGCTGGGCACATCATCCACACTTAGCACACTGGAACTTTGCGGCTGGAGGGAGTGCCTGACAGAACAGCCTTCATTCTGGCAGCCACATCCAGCGTTCAGTGGCAAAGCCATTGCATCCCAGTCAAGCTGCTTCTGGATACTGTGTCAATCTCAGGGCTCTGATTCCTAGTTCCTGTTTATTTCCCCCACCTGTTCCCCCCACACCTCCTGTGAATCTCTGGGCTGGTGACATCCTTCCCCAAACATTCTTTTCCAGCTTACATTACCTGGAGTCAGTTTCTATTGTTAATAACCTCGAACCCTGAACAGTCTTCTGAACAAAACTGAAGGAATGTAGAAGAATAAAGAAAGAAATCAATGAGAGAAAAAAATCTATAGTAATGATAAGTAAATTAAAAAATTATTCTACAAGGTCAATAAAATTGGTGAACTTCCAATGAGTCTAATTACAGAAAAATTAAGAAAAATCACAAATACTGTTACAAAGGAAAAAAAGATGTAGGAAGGATTCCAAAGTTTAAAATGATGAGAATGGGATCTACAGCTCTGCACTTGATTAATGAAGGAGATAAATTACCAAAATTAACTGAAGTAGGAAACTTGAATATACTACCAACCATGGAAGAAATGTCAATAGCTATATTTTTTTAAAGAACTCATCCCCTTCTCAAAGGGCACACAGCCAGATTGGTTTAGGAGGAAGTTCCTTAGAACCTGCACTATTTAATCCCCTCTTGGGCATGGAGAAACAGGGCCGTGGAGCACATGTAGCCCTGGACTAGCCAGTTTATACAAGGGAGACCCTCCAGTCCTGGACCCCCGCTGGCTCTCTGCCTCAGGGAGTGGGTAGCGTGCAGTGGAGCCCTCTGTAGAGTGGGGTTTGGACTGTTATGTGGACAGGTCATTTTGCTGTGCTGTTCTGATCCAGCTGTCACCACTCTTACACCTTCTGCTTATCTATCTGTGGCCGGTGTCAACCATGACTCTGCCAGTCAAGGCCACAGTGCACACACTAGTCATACTAACCAACCCTCCGACAGAGGGCCCTCATCCTGCCATCTCCACTGAGTTCATGCATTTGCGCTGGTGTCAGAGAAAGAGCACTGCTGATTCCAGTCCACAGCCTGGAGTCGAAAGTGATGAGGCACGGAGTGCTGTAGTTACCTGCCCCGTCCTCACTAAGATGAAGTCAGGAAACAGGACTCAGCCCCGACGGGGGGTTGGGCGCTCCCAGCCAGGGGAGAGGCTCCCTGACTTTTGTCCTGGAGAAATGCAATAGCAGAGGGGACACCAGGGCGCAGGAGTAAACCAGAAGTGTCCGGGGCAGACAGGGGCTGCTGGTCATCCCAGATGGGACCTGGTGAGGACCCAGAAAGAGGAATTTCTTTTAAGTGGAGATTGAAGGAGGAAGATGTTTGTTTTTTTTTTTTTTTCCCCAGCGTAACGTGTTGCCAAAAGTGGGTTCTAGGTCTTGGGAGACCTCATGTCCTTTGGAGGCCAGATTCAGCGAAGACGCTGGACCTGTTGGGGACAGCTTTGACACGAGGGTCAACGCAATGCTGCCTCATGTCCCTGGCTGGACTTCGGCTGTGAGCGCGTTGACCTCTGGACTTGCCCAAAGGGGGAGAAGCTCTATGACTGACATACCTGGGAGGGGTTAGCGAGGGAGCCTGATGAATTCTCCCGGGTGTGGAAAGCGCTGTTTATGGCACCTTGAAGATAGCTGCTCTTAATGCAGGTGACAGTGGGCTTAGCGCAGCAGGGAGGCGAGCACCTTGTTTATGAGTAAATCACTCCACAACTCCAGGGCTCCCAGAGGACCACGACGTTTGAGCAGATTGTCCCCAGAGCGCTGCGTGGAGAGAAGAAAGCCCCGCCGCCCACAGACCGCCTCCTACTGCAGGTCCCTTGTCCTGTTGCATCTCTCCTTCCCTGGGCGTGTTTCCGAAAGTCCCTTTCTCAAAACGTACGCCTACGGAAAATGGGCGGAGAGAGGCACGTTGGCCATGAGCGAATGTCCCAGGAGCGCAGAGAGGTGATCCCTCTCCCCGTAGCCATGACAGTCTCAAAACCAGACCCAGGCCGTCCCGCGCCAGCGAGCAACACTGTGTGGTTCCGCTCCCCAGGCCCCCAGGACACTCCCGCCCCGCGTCCGGCTCCCCTTCCTCGAGCTCAGATCCTCCAGGTCCCCACGCAACAATGAGGCGTGGGCGGCCCCAGCGGCCTCATTTGCATACCGCCGCGGCTCGGCCAATGGGCTGCGCAGGGGCTGCGGAGCGCAGTGTTGCCATCTGCGTGCGCGCGTGTGTGCGAGTGTGACAGCGGCTGTGGCCGTGGCCGTGGCCGTGGGAGGCGGGCCCGGCGGAGCCCAGCCGCGCGGGACCGGCCCGGCGCCCGCTCCTCAGCGCGTCGCGGCCGCGTGGCCGGCAGAGCCCCGAGACCACCCGGCCCGGCCGGTGGCGGCCGCGATGTCGGTGGCCGGGCTGAAGAAGCAGTTCCACAAAGCCAGCCAGGTAGGGAGGCGCGGGAGGGGAACAGGGGCTGCGGCCCCCCCGGCGCCCGGGCCTTTGGGATTCCGGCTCCCCGAGGGGCCTTGCTCGGGGCTCCATTTCTTCCCGCCGAGGAGGGCGCGAGGCGGGGTGAGGGGCCGCCCGGTCTCTCCCCGGCTGCTTGGCGCCTCCTCCTCCCCGGCCCCGGATCTACCCTGGGCCGCTCGCTGCAGAGCTGAGAGGGTCTGAGCAGAGCGCGGGGTGGCGGGCCCCAGGGGCTGGGCGCCGGGAGAGTGGGCGTGCGGAGGCCCGGAGGCCTGCCCCGGACGCGCGCTGGGAGGGCGACCCTGGGGACTGTGAGGCCAGCCGGGCCTCCCTCGAGTCCCCCGTGTTTTGGTTGGGGGCACCTCGTGGGAGGCACAGCCTGCCGCCTCCGGGAATGCGGTCCGGGGACTCGGCGCCCGCCTGGGCCCCGCCGCGCTGCCCTCGCGCCTCACCACGGACTTGGCCAGACTGCGCCTGGCCCCCGGCTGCGGCTCTGCGCCGCGGCCCTCCCTCCCCGTGTCGCCCCGGGCTGGCTCCAGGCTTCCGACGGCCTGGTGGGGAGACCGGGAGCCAGACACGTAAACAAACGGTGCCAGACACACCTCCGCGCGCCGAGGATGCGGGATAACACGGTGGGGGCGTTAGGGAGAGCTTCCCGGAGGAGGAGATATGTCATCTGAGAATTAAGTATGAAGAGAAACTGTGGTTGGGGGTGCGGGAAGAAAGGAGGAAGGACGTTACGAACAGAGGAAACAGGAAAACAGACAGGGAGACTAGCAATGGATGTGTGTGTGTGTGCGCGCGTGTGTGTGTGTGTGTGTGTGTTGATGACGAGCAAATTTGTTTTCCAACATTGCAGTCTCTTCCAGCTCCGGCAGAGCTCACGCTGTGAAACCTGTTCCCCTCCAGCAGCAATGCATACGATGCACCCCCTGCTTCTCCAGCGCCGATTTTGCTAGAACCAGGGTGGACAGATTTCATTCAGATTCCACATTTGTGATGAAGTTTCATCCTGCTTCTCCCAAAAATTGACCTGTGAAACGCAGCAGGAATGAGAGGGTTCTCTTCTTGTAGCCTCAGTCCCAGGCCGAAAGGCACTGCTGCCCCCTCACTCACACCCCTTCCATGACGAAACTGGGCGATGCTGTTTCTGGCTGGGGGCACTGTGTGGACAGTGGTGCTATTCAGGGCGACCAGGAGCCCTGGAGGAGGGGCCGGTGGGTGATAGTGGAGATGGTGGCTCTAGCGCTGTCCCCGGAGCACTTTCAGGGGTCTTTGGGATATTGATGTCACTGGCCTGGGGTCAGGTGCATATCCTAACCTGGGGCTCAGGGGGTGAGGCCAAGACTGTGGAGCTGCTGATTTGGGGGGCATTTCCAGACTAAATGGAGATTTTAAAATGTAAGTGCAGACAGAAATGAGAAAATGCACACTGGGCTAAAGACAGACTCTAGAGAGCACTCACATTTAAGGACAATGTTTAGCTCAGTACTTGAGCAGTGACCACACAGGGCATATTTATTGAATAAATGAAATTTTGGTGTAGAGCAACACAGGAAAGAAAGAACTAGTAGAATGCAGGAGAGAGATTATCATAAAAAGAGGATGTGAGTGCAGGAGCAATCAACAAGTGCTTCTGTGGGCTGAGGACTGAGGCGTGCTCTCACCTCCCTGGGGCAGCCAGGAGATTGAGTGCTGCTGTGGGCAGGGCAGCGCCAGAGAAATCGCTCGCTGTGCTTGTTACCCTGGCTTCTCTAACATTGGCTGGGAACAAACCTCCTCTTCTGAAAAATATTTTTTTATTGGATACAGACCTCATAGGAGCAAATCTCAGAGATCACCAAGACAGAAGTCCGTGGATGACTGAAGTTGGTTGCTGACCACTAACCAGAGTGAACGGTTGAAATCCTCCCAAGTTATTGGCATTGGAGAACTATTTTTCTAAGGTTGGGTAGTTTGGTTTAACTACCCATAATCGGTCCATTAAAAATGAAATGAGCAGAGGGTCTAATTTAGCTTTTTATTTTCATGAGCTAAAATCATTTCTGACTTCATCTGAAAGGAAAGACATCACAGATTCTCTCTGGGCTTCCTAGCCACACTTTGTAGTTAGAGTGCTTGATAGATAACATTTTTAATCTTTTCTAGAAGTCCTTCTAAGAAATCTTGCGATACAACCGATTGGTGGAGAAATTAGACCTGGTTTAATATAAGAGGGAGCACAATAATAAAAAATGCCAGATGTTCTTCTCAGAAATCATTTTAACAGTGAGTTTTAAT
>NW_012150919.1:790278-791631 GCF_000956105.1 Propithecus coquereli
AGATTCTACATCAGCAAAATGTGGATAGTTGGATTTTGTTTTTCAATAGAAATGTGGGAAAGTGTTGAGTTGGGAGGGAGGGTCTGGGGGAAGTACTGGGGATGAGATCAGGGAGGCATTGTTCCAATTCTAAATATTCCAGTTCTTCTTTGAAATGCCTTTGCCATGGGCTCTTCCGTTGCAATTCCCAAGGTCGTCTCCACATGTCCCCGCCGCCCCCCCCCCCTCCGCACACGGCACCAGCAGCCAGTGACCGTCCTGAGCCCAGTGATATTCCTTCTTTCTAATCCTTTGGATGATGATGTCTTTCCCTGGCACCGAGTAAATCTTTCTCAAACACTGATGCTGTCAAGTGTTAAGCCTGCTTAAACCATCCATCAGTGGTAGAGGCTGCTGCTCTTTCAGGCTGGATGACCTGGGTCTGCCCTAATGAATCTGATGTCATATCTCCTCATCCACGTCCATGTTCTTTCTTCCTTACGGGCCACAAATCAAAAGTCCAGAGGGGCCCTGTCAGCTCATGTGTTGGTGCTTCTCTGCTTCTGTAGTGTGACTAACTGTGGACAGAGCACACCGGGCTAGTCGCTACACTGTGCTTCCAACCCCATCTCCTCGCATCTGTCTTCTCAGGGACTTTGCTCCTGTTGTTGCATCTCTCTTCTGTACTAGATTTCTTCTCTCCTGGACCATTTCCATTGTAGGACAAAGACTAGGGGTTTAAGAAAATAATGGAAAGTCTAAGCGAGTTGTGGAGGGTTTATGAAAGAGGGGTCTTGTGAAGCAGCAGTCCCCAACCTTTTTGGCACCAGCGACCAGTTTCATGGAAGACAGTTTTTCCATGGACCAGGGGGGAGGCAGGCAGGGGGATGATTCAAGCGCATTACATTTACTGTGCAGTCAAACGCCTCTGCTAATGATAATCTGTATTTGCAGCTGCTCCCCAGCGCTAGCGTCACCACCTCAGCTCCACCTCAGCTCATTAGGCATTAGATTCTCACAAGGAGCCGCAACCTAGATCCCTCCCATGCGCAGTTTACAGTAGGGTGCGCGCTCCTGTGAGAATCTAATGCTACTGCTGATCTGACGGGAGGCGGAGCTCAGGCAGTGATTTGAGTGATGGGGAGCCACTGTAGATACAGATGGAGCTTCGCTGGCTCACCTGCTGCTGTGCAGCCTGGTTCTGAACAGGCCGCAGATCATCCTGGTGCATGCCCCCGGGCTTGGGGACTGCACTTGTTAAAGGGAGTTTTGTGTGTGATTGTGTTGGCTGGGATTGGAAGGGAATTGTTACAAGTTTTCCTAAGAATTTAGCACTGGTGTCAGGGGTGCACTGACATAGGACCAGAGCAACAC
>NW_012150919.1:793371-795390 GCF_000956105.1 Propithecus coquereli
TAAAAATTGTTATATTACTAAGGTTTGATGAAATATCATATTTAAAATTGTTTGTAGGTACTGCAGGTAAATTCTGAACCCTGCCTTGATTTGGCTTTCTAGCCTCAAAAGTTAAAAAAAAAAGAAGTCTAATCTGAGTTTCAGTTACTGGTCTTGCTACTGTGTAAATACTCAGGCCTAATCTGATAAAATTAAATTTATTTTATTCTGATTATTTTTGGTAAAAGTCGGGATGACTGTAGTGCACCTGTTATTAGACTGTAGCCCTGTGCATTGTTTTCAAGTTTTATTATCTACCCGCAGAACAGACTGAATACTAAATTCTTCTAGGTTTCTTCAATCCAGTTTTCTACCACGTAATTAGTAAAAGTGGAAACTGCTCTTTCCTAAAGCCCTATAAGCTAGAACTAAGCAACATAATATAAATTTCAAGGGACAAGCCTTGTGCCTGATATGTAGGCCACACAGGAAGTCCACTAAACCGCCAGATACCGTAGCCAGGGGCATTCAAACTGCAAAATCGCTGACTTCGTGTTATGGACAGCTTTTCCCAAGACCACGAGAAGGATGCTCCATATCATAATGAGACTGTTACCCCCTCTTAATGCTTACCTTTTTCATTCGACAGGTTAATGCTGTAATTAAAATTTCACAATCAGTAACTACTGTGGGTCACTTGACGGAACCTGACCTTAAGAAATCCTTTAGTCCACCTAGTGGGCAACTTTGGCGGTATCCCAAACCAACTTTCTGTTCAGATTGTGCCAGTGGTCCCTTTCAGAGTTGGCACTGTGTTATTTCAACCCAGTCACGAGGGCGACTCACTGCCTACAGCAGGTCTCACCCGGCTCCCCCAGGGTCTTGTGATTGGTTTAGTTCACCGCCCCGAGGCTTGGTTGGCTCTTAGTTCAGAACCATTGTACAAACTAGATTTGTCATATTCCTGTTGGTTTTACTTTGTGTTTTCCTTTTTAAAAATGTGTACCTGTTGTCTGTCAAATCTCTGCAGAAATGCAACTCTTGACAGAATGGTGTTGGCCCAGCATCTTGAAATGACAGCCAATGCTTACGGAATAGATGAAAATCCAACTTAATAGTGAAATCCAGGTAGACCAAGCCCGAGAGCTTGTCCTTCTGGCCTTCTTGTTGCTCAAATGTGACTAAAACGGTCTTAATACGGAAGTCCAGCTGATGATTACCTTCCCCCAGTGTGGGACAAGACTGGAACTAACTGGAACAGGTCCCTCCTGGCACTGAGGGACACTCAAAACCCGACAACAGGCTGATTGACCAGTGGTGCTTTTGCAGAAAGATCTTGTTCAAAACGTTGCGCTCTCCCCAGTTGTCTTATCCAGCTGCACAGATTTACATACAACCTATACCCAGATTACTCTCTAAATTATTTTCCCAGTTTAGATGCTCCTTCTGGATACACTCTCATAAATCTTAATGCCTGTATCACCTCTCTCTTAGGATATTTAAAAAGATCTCAAACTTAAGATGTCTAAACCCGAACTGTTTGCTTTTTTTTTTCTGAGACACAGTCTTGCTCTGTCACCCAGGCTAGAGTGCAGTGGAGTCATCATAGCTCACTGCAACCTCAAACTCCTGGACTCAAGCAATTGTCCTGCCTCAGCCTCCTGAGTAGCTGGGACTACAGGCACACAACACCATGCCTGGCTAATTTCTTTTCTTTTTTTTTTTTTAGAGACAGGGTCTTGCTATGTTGCCCAGGCTTGTTTCCAACTCCTGTCCTCAAGTGATCCTCCTGCCTTGGCCTCCCAAACTGCTGAGTTTACAGGCGTGAGCCACTGTGCCCAGCCAGAAATTACACATTTAATGTCCTTAATGGTGATAGCATTAGTCAAATTATCTCTTTCATATTCAGTGAGTTTTATTAGTTTTTGTTTTTTAAGGAATTGGTTCATTTCAATTAAGTGACCGAATTTATGCGTGGAGTGTTATTTTTCCCTTATTATCTTTTTGACGTCTGCATGGTGTGTAGTAATATCCCGTCTT
>NW_012150919.1:797710-798838 GCF_000956105.1 Propithecus coquereli
CAGACCCCTGGTTGCACCTGCCCACGTGAGGCAGATGCCTGGTTACACCTGCCCACGTGAGGCAGACGCCTCGTTGCACCCTGCCCACGTGAGGCAGACCCCTGGTTGCACCTGCCCACGTGAGGCAGACGCCTGGTTGCACCTGCCCACGTGAAGCAGACCCCTGGTTGCACCTGCCCACGTGAGCCAGACCCCTGGTTGCACCTCCCCACGTGAGCCAGACGCCTGGTTGAACCTGCCCACGTGAGCCAGACGCCTCGTTGCACCTGCCCACGTGAGGCAGACACCTGGTTGCACCTGCCAACGGGAGGCAGATGCCTCATTGCACCCTGCCCACGTGAGGCAGATGCCTGGTTACACCTGCCCACGTGAGGCAGACGCCTCGTTGCACCTGCCCACGTGAGGCAGACGCCTGGTTGTACCTGCCCACATGAGCCAGACCCCTGGTTGCACCTGCCCACGTGAGCCAGACGCCTGGTTGAACCTGCCCACGTGAGCCAGACGCCTCGTTGCACCTGCCCACGTGAGGCAGACCCCTGGTTGCACCTGCCCACGTGAGGCAGACGCCTAGTTGAACATGCCCACGTGAGGCAGACGCCTCCTTGCACCCTGCCCACGTGAGGCAGACACCTGGTTGTACCTGCCCACGTGAGGCAGACGCCTAGTTGAACATGCCCACGTGAGGCAGACGCCTCCTTGCCCCCTGCCCACGTGAGACAGATGCTTCGTTGCACCTGCCCACGTGAGGCAGACTCCTCGTTGCACCCGCCCACGTGAGGCAGAAGCCTCGTTGAACCCGCCCACATGAGGCAGACGCCTCGTTGCACCTGCCCACGTGAGGTAGACGCCTGGGTGCACCTGCCCACGTGAGGCAGACGCCTGGTTGCACCTGCCCACGTGAGCCAGACGCCTCCTTGCCCCTGCCCACGTGAGGCAGACGCCTTGTTGCTCCTGCCCACGTGAGGCAGACGCCTCCTTGCCCCCTGCCCACGTGAGACAGATGCTTCATTGCACCTGCCCACGTGAGGTAGACGCCTGGGTGCAGCCAAGCAGGTGATTTCTCTGCTTTTCTTCCGTGTCTGGCCTATTAGAAGCTCGCTGCTCAAACTTGTGGGCAGAGTTCTCTTC
>NW_012150919.1:799091-800161 GCF_000956105.1 Propithecus coquereli
TGGTAATTTTCTGTTTTCTGAAGTCTACTTAATTGGATATTAATATAGCCAATCCTGCTCTCTTTTGATTAAAGTTTGCATGGTTTATATTTTTTTATCCTTTTATTTTCAACCTTCCTATATTGCTATATTTGAAGTTGTGTTTCTTATAGACAGTGTATGGTTAGGTCACGCTTTTTAATCCACTCTGCCAGTCTGTCTTCTGATGGGTATATTTAGACCATTTACATTTAATGTAATTATTTGTATTAGTATGTTAGGGCTAAAGGTTGTCATTTTATTTTTTGTTTTCTTTGTTTTGTTTCTTGGCTCTGTTCTTTGTTTCTTTTCTTTTATCCCTGCCTTCCTGTATGTTAGGTGAATTTTTTTAGAATTCTGTCTTGATTTTTATAGAGTGTTTTTGAGTGTATCTCTTTGTATAGCATTTGTAGTGGATGTTCTAGGTATTACATTACATGTATATATAAAACCTACCGGTGCTGGCATCTTACCAGTTCAGATGAAGTGTAGAAAACTTACCTCCCTTCATCTCCCATACCCTTCCCCATTTATAATATAATTGCATTAGGTAGTTCCTCTATGTACACTTACAAACGCATCAGACGGTGTTAAAATTTGTGCTTTAACCATCAAACATAATTTAGAATACTTAAGAGAAGGAGTCTATTCTGTTTACCCATATTTTTGCTTAATGTGTTCTTCCCTCCTTTCTGATGTTCCAAGATTCCTTTTTTTTAAATTGTTTCCTTTCTGTTTAGAGAACCTTCTTTAGCCATTCTTTTAGGATAGGTCTGCTGCTGACAAATTCTTTTAGTTTTCCTTCATCTGAGAATATCTTGATATCTCTGTCATTCTTGAAGGATGTTTATTCTGGATCTAGGATTCTGGGTTGATGGTTCTTTTCTTTCCGCATTTGAAAAATTTCATGCAATGTTCTTCTGGCCTCCGTGATGTTAAATTAAATCAGCAGGAGGCCATTAGCTCGAAGCTGTCTCAGTATTTGAGTTTCTACATAATGCACTGCAACCTAACAGTATGTAAACAAACCGAAACCTACCTTAGGAATATAA
>NW_012150919.1:801701-809398 GCF_000956105.1 Propithecus coquereli
GCCTGGGTGCAGCCAAGCAGGTGATTTCTCTGCTTTTCTTCCGTGTCTGGCCTATTAGAAGCTCGCTGCTCAAACTTGTGGGCAGAGTTCTCTTCACCTCTTCTGGCTCCGAGTGCTGCCTGAGTCATGAATTATTCTTGGGTCCAATAAACTCTGCTACATTTAATTTGTCTAAAGTTTTTCATTTAACAGTGCTTTTCAGTGAGAAATCTAGAATTCAAATTGTTTTTTCTCTTTAGGTTAGGCGTCATTTCTCTCTCACTGTCCTAAATATTTTTTTCTTTGTTTCTGGTTTCTAGAAGTTTGACTATGTTGTATCTTGGTGTGGATTTCTTTTGCTTTATCACGTTTGGGAGTTACGTAGCTTCTTGAATCTGCACGCTTATGTCTTTTGCCACATTTTGAAAGTTTTCCGCCAGTGTTTCTTGCAGTGCTTTATCAACCCTGCTCTCTTTCTGGGAGTCTGATGACGCGAATGTTGGATCTTTTGTTGTAGTCCCGCACGTCTCTGAGGTTCTCTATTTCATTTTCTATTTTCCCTGTTTGTTTTCTGTTCGTTGCTCACATTGGGTACTTTCCGTGGTTCTGTTTTCCAGTTCACGTTCTTTTCTCTTTCTCCTGCATTCTCTGGGTGGGCTACAAGCTGTTTTTAAAATTCTAGTTATTTTTCCGATTCTGATATTCTTATTTGGCTCTTTTTCTGTCTTCTATTTCTTTGCGGAGACTTTCTAATTTTCACTCATTTCAAGCGTTTTCACAGTTGCTTGCTGGCTCCTTCGAAACCTTCATCAGATAATTTCAATGTCTGTCATCTTGGTGTTGGCATCTGTTGGTCCCCTTTTCTCATTCGACTTGGAGTCTTCCTGGTTCTTGGAACGGTAAGTGATTTTTTGGATTGAAGTATGGGCACTTTGGGCTGTTATTTTATGAGACTCTAGTTCTTATTTAAATTGTCTGTTTTTGCTGGTTTTCTTTAACATCGCTCTGGTAGGGGACGTGGGGGTGGCAGTGCCCTGTTATTTCCAGGTGGGCGTAGACAGCCGGGTCCCCTCTCGGACTGCACTGACACTGGAGGTGGGGGCTCCTCCTTAGTGCTGAGGGGAGTGGGGGTTCCGGCCACTAGGCCTCCCCTGCCACCTCTCCACCGGAGAGGTCGGAGTGTCTTGTTACTGCTCCCCCCGTGGCCTCTACTGACGCCATGGGAGGGGCAGCCTCAGCGCCTGCAGGCAGTGGTGGAAGCCCTGCCCCTTGCTAGGGCGCCTCTTCACGGCTGACGGGGGTGAAGTTGGGGCTCCGCATGTGCGGTCCCCCGACACCAAAGGCGGGGCGGGTGGGGGTTGTTACCGCCTCGTGGGGATGAACATCCTGCTGCCTCCTTGGCCTTCTCTGACCCACGCTGGGGTGACGAGGGGCAGGGACTGTTGGGCACCTCGTTTCGGCCTGGTAAGGGGAGAAGTCTGGGCTCCCACTCACCCTTTGCTGGTGAAGGGGGCTGGGGCCGGCGTGTTTTTCTGTGGCGTCTGGCTGGAGTAGAGCAGTTACCGTCTAAAGGTCTTTCGTCTTGCGAGGCTGTCCTCTACTTGGTTCTCCGGCCAGGGAGAGTTGTTAGGGCCTCACTTCTGTGTCCATGGGCATTTCCGTGTTCTCCTTCATCCCCAAGTCTTAGATATATGAGGGAAAAGAAAGCTCAGAGAACTCCCCACCGAGCCGTTCCTTGGGTTCCGAGGTCCTTAGCTGGTGGCTTGCGTCTTTCCACCTTCTAGAGTCTTCTTGTGTTTGTGTCATGTCCAATGTCCAGGGTTTTTAGTTGTGGTTAGTGGGAGGAGGAGGGAAAAGTACAGCTACGTCATCTTCCCCAAAGCAAAACTCCTCTGTGCTACCAAGTTTTAATTCCCTTTGTGGCAATTAGTACTATCTGGTAGTTTCCTGTCCTGTTTATCCCTTACGGCGTCCCAAGCCCTTCAAGCACTGCCTGGCACATAGTAGGTGCTCAGCGATTATCTGCTCACAGCGAATGCACAGTCAGCAGGGAGGGATGATGGTGACTTGGGGCCTGGGTGGCCTGTTTACCTCCAGCTATTGTTGGCCTAGAGCCTCTTGATTTTTTGGGAGTGGGGAATGTTCAAAATCCAGATTTTATATGCAATTTATGAGTTTTGAAATATTGGTGATTAATTTAAATAAAAAAAGCTGTGCAGGCCAGAGAAACACGTGTGATGAGTTACTGATGCACTGCCAAATGGTCGGCAGCGCTTCCTTCAGCGTCGTTCATGAGCAGAGTGCTCGAATGGCGCATCCGCGGGTCGCCTTTGCCAGTTTTGGTTTTGAGTGGTGGAAGGATGATACCCGTTCACCCACGGAGTTGCCAGTACCTGCTCGCGAGCTAAATAGGATCTCTGCAGGGACAATCCGGGCTTTTGCCAGGGGGTGTTCCTGGAAGCCTTGTTGGAAGGCAGGTTGGACAGAAACGAACTGAGCGTTCGCCTGTGTGTGTTGTGCTAATCTTTTGAAGGAGCCTGGCTGGCACAGTGTGGGGACTGTGGCATGATTGGGGATAAGGGCAGAGAGCTGTCAAGTCATGGTACAGTTTTGACGGCGCTGAGTGGGCAGAGCGGCAGAAGGCAGGGTTTGAAACGAGTGGGTGGCCTCGCGGCTGCGCAAAGCCAGGCAAGAAATGAGGCAGAGCAAGTGCGGTGCTTGTAGTGACCTATTTAGGAACCTTTTGAGAACAGGCTGCGAGAATGGGCAGTTTCCAGAATGTTATAAGGCAGATACAGTCCTCTCTTTGGTGGTCCCACTGAGCCTTAGCATCTCATAAGTAAAAGTTATGTATTTTAAAACATATTTTAATAAATTATACACAAATCACGTTTTTTAAAAAGGTAACCAACATTCTTGAATTTATCCATTCTGGATTCCTGCTATTCAAATTGGTGTCTGGAGCCAAGTGCTTTTTCCAAGAATAGACAGTCATTGTCTAAAACACATTGTCACATGTTGTGTTGAAATTATTTTGGTTGCTTCCTGGGCCCATCTAGGACGCACTGCATACCGAAGTCTTCAAGAGTGCTCGCTGAGTGAGCGGATGCTTGCATTCTTTCTTCAAGACTTCGTGCTCACGGCTCGTAGCAATCTGAGGTTTCCAGACTTGTGATAGCTGAATAACTGTGCTGTTGCACCAAAATTAAAATTATCATTCTCGTATTAGTTTTGTGTTTAATTCTGGCATCTACTTTGTTTTCAGCTTTGGCTTTTATAAATAAATAATTAAGAGTCAGGATTTCTAAAAATCTTACCTCCATATCCAGAAAAATGTTTTGCAGTCACTCGACCATTATGTGAGTATTGATCATAATGCTAATTAGCTTTATTTTGCAGAGGCGGTGGGTGCTGTACAGAGTATTTTAGAGACACAGGGTCTTTCATATCAAAAAGGTACCATTCTTCTCCTCCTCCTACAAAGAAGGGAGTTGAGGGTTGGCAAGGTTGGGTAGAACTTGCTCGAGGTTATACGGTTGGAAAGTGGTCTTTTCAGGACTCAAGGACAGGCCTGTGTGATTTCAAGGCAAGTACAGTACACAATACTTGTCACCGTTGCATGAGATAAATCTGTTGCTATTCTCCAGTCTCTTCCCCATGATTTTGAATCCTTGCATAAATTTAAGGTGCTGTCATCAGTCATTTGAGCCAGAGGTTACCTGGTTAGACTCTATTATATAGAAATCTCTAAAACAGGGGTTGACAAACTACAGCCTGTGGGCCAAATATAGCCCACTGCCTGTTTTATTGTACAGCTTGTAAGCTAATAATGATTTTTACATTTTCTTTTAATGGTTAAAAAAAAATCAAAAGAATAAAAATATTTTGTGACATATGATAATTGCATGAAACTCAAATTTCAGTGTCCATAAATAAAGTTTTGGTCATAGCCATGTTCATTTGCTTACGTGTCATCTATGGCTGCTTTTGCACTGCAAGGGCTGAGTTGAATAGTTGTGACAAGAGATAGCATGGAGCACAAAGCCTGAAATATTACTATCTGCCTCTTTACGAAAAAAGTTTGCTAACCCCTGGTCTGGACTGTAAGCCTGGGAATTGAAGTACGCCAGTATGCACGTTTCTGAAGCCCTAGACAGAACACTCCAAATGTTTGGTCTGAGTATGCAGCTCAGTTGTGCATTGTTTGAAGGCTCTACAATTGCTCAACAAGTCTGTTTTACCCTGGTGACCTGGGAAGGGCCTTGCTCTGGAACACATTCTTCCTTTGCAGTCCGGGAGATGCAAGGACCCAAAAGTCACCTCTGCTCATGCCTCACCTGGCTGTCACACATGAAACACTCTTTCCAGATCTCCCAGTCCTGGGGAAGAGTGACCACAATATGTTCACTTGGGTGGAAACTCCCGTTTGCTTGGATGGGGAACTCGGACGTGTTTAGGGGTTACAGGTTGTTTGGCATTTCGCTGTGCATCTCTTTGTAATTCCTCACCAGGGAAACACTGCTTGCTCCCCTGGGTGGGTTTCCTCCATTTCCATCATCTTTCCTTTCTTGCTTTAATAATTCCGACTTCATTTTTGCCTTCTCCTTTGTTTCATTTTGAAAGAGTCTCGGTTTGCTTTTCTTGCCAGTTCTCTACTTACTTTTCCCAGTGCTCAAAATTGATTCTTGGAGGTGATGTCATTTTCTGTTTATCTTCCTTCTCTGTCATAACTTGGATTACGTACATATATTATAATTTGTGAGCTGTGTTCTAAGGGAATTGATCGATCCTCGTATTCTTTGGAAGGGACCTGGCTGGTTGTAGCCTCAACCAGCTTCAATTTGCACAACAGCAATGGAATGCTTTGGCTTCTGCTGGAGCAGGCGTGAATCATACACGTTCTAGAGGCTTTTCAGAAATCTCGTGCAGAAGTTATGTGGTCCAGATGGCACCCTTTTGATTTGCCAGACGTGTGTACTTAAAGAAATATGTGCATTTATTCCCCTTAGGAGATTTAGAGGAATGGGAGTCAGCCAGAATTGCTGTAATTGAAAAATTCTTTGGAGTTTGTCATCAAAATAAGGAGTGTCATATATGAAGACCACCATAGATTTTTCAGGATCAAATATTATTGGATTTACTTAATTTATTTCTCTGAGAATGAAAAACCATAGACTTCGGTAAGAGAAGGTGTATTCCATACTGTGCTTTTACTTTGACAAAGCTATTGATTTGCTCGCTTCTGCCTCTTTGAGGGCGTTTTGGGCAGTGAGAGTACTTGGCTGTGAGGTGGGTCTCCGGATGAACAGAGAGTGAGGGCCAATTCGTTACACCGAAAGCTGAAGGGACACAATCTAGTCACTCTGAGGAGATAAGACTTGGGGGGACTTGCAGGTCATGGAAGGGGCTGAACCTATGGGAGGGCAACCGCTGGGTTTCGTGTGAGCAGGCAGAAGATGTAGACCAGTCATAGTTCAGTCTAGGCACAGAGACTTCGGGTTCAGGAGAGACTGCAGAGGAAGTTGCTGCACCTCTCTGCAGGTAACAGGGAGAGCACAGTGGAACTGGGGGCCCGGGCAGGTAGGACAGCTGTGCCCGTGTGGCTACCTGTACAAGCACTTGCTGGGGACTTTGGACAAATGTCTTTCAGTGCCTCAGTTTTCTTACCTGCAAATTGGGGTTAATACCTCAAAGGGCTGATCTGTTTGTGAAGCTTACGCAGTATTTGGCTCGATTCTAATTTGTAGGGTTGTAGTGAGGATGATAAATTATGTATCTAAAGTGCTTTACATAGAATCTATGGTTTGACTAATGGTGGTTTTGATATAGTCATCATTTAGCAGGGAGTTGTATAACATATTAGTTAACAGTTGGGGTAAGGCGCTTGGTGGAATCCTTGCCATGTAGTAATTGCTAGATAAATGCTAGCTTTTATTATTCTGTCATTGAAGTTTTTCAGGTTCTTTGACAGTGTAATAAAATTCAGCATGTTCATTGTGTTGTAAGGTTCTTTGGATGAAAATTGATTTTTAGTTATTTGGGCATTAAATTGTTTCTCCAATTTTTATTTATTTCAAAACTATTACAACACAAATGAAATTTCTTAAGGTAAAAACAAAACTCCTTTAATTTTACTGCCCTTAAACTATTATTTTTATGTTTCTGTTCCTTTGGAGTCTATCTATGTAAGTTCATATTTCTATACGGCTATAATAAATAATGATGAACTCCATTTTTATCACTCTTTTTCTAAAAAATAAAATAGCAACCACGTACCCAGCACGCTCTCCAGGTTTTTTCCAGCTCTCACACTCTATGAAGGAGATGCTGCTATCCCCATTTTACAGATGAGAAAACTGAGGCACACAGACATTATGCACCTTTTTTCAAATCACACAACTGGTGCTTTGCGGGGCCAGGATGAGACAAAGCTCAGGCCTCCCCTCTGCTCTGTGGCTCTCAGGATGGCTGAACTGGAATCCAGCCTGGACGTACAGTCGGCCCTCCACATCCATGCGTTCCACGTCTGGATTCAACCAACAGCGGATCAGAAATATTCGAGGAAAAACCCAAATGTACTGAACATGTACAGGCCTATTTCTTGTGGTTATTCCCTAAACAATATGGGATAACAACTATTTACATAGCATTTACATTGTATTAATAGATATTGTAAGTAATCTGCGGTGATTTAAAGTACATGGGAGCATGTGTGTAGGTTGTATGCAAATACTGCGCCATTTCATATCAGTCACGTGGGCATCTGAGGATTTTGGTATCCACAGGGTGTCCTGGAATCGAACCCCCACGGATCCCGAGGGACAGCTGTTCATTTATTTGGACTTGCTTAGAGCCTGTTTCCTCTTCATGGGATTAGTCAAATAATTCCTATCACAGGGAATGGAAACATGCTGAAATTATCTGCTGAAATTATTTTTCAAGGGGTGACTTTGGGAACCAGGATGATGTGACACTAAGGTACTAGATGGGCTCTGGATTTCTAGTAATTTGTCAGTTTTGCTTTACTGAGGTGGAGCTGCATTTAAACTCCTTCCACTTGTCCTCCTGCCGTTTGTGGCTTAGCAGAGACAGGGTCTCACTCTGTCGCCCAAGCTGGAGTGCAGTGGTGTGATCATAGCTCACTGAAAGCCTCGAATTCCTGGGCCCAAGGAGATCCTCCTGCCTCAGCCTCCACAGTAGTTAGGACAACAGGCATGCACCACCATGTCCGGTTAATTTTTAAAAAAAATTTTGGGTGAGACAGGGTCTTGCTATGTTGCCCAGGCTGGTCTTGAACTCCTGGGCTCAAGTGATCCTCCTACCTCAGTCTCCCAAAGTGCTGGGATTACAGGCATGAGCCACTGTGCCTGGCCTTTGCTGTTTTGATTTATTTGCTTCAGAAATGGCTTAATTTATTTGTATTTGATTTGAGTTATATTAAACCAGGCGAAAATATTTAAGAACTGAAATTTCAGGTTGGCAAAAGGAAACGGTACAATCTTTTTCTTTAATCACGTATCTGAAAGGGTACAATAGTGCATAAGATGACAGAGTTTCATTCCCTGGCACGGTGAGAAGGTTTTAGAGAGGAAAGGATTGATCATTTTTTCTGATAAGACACCTCCTTTGACTTGTACAGAGAAATATGCGATTAGGGTTGCACTGAAAGAAACCTACTCTTTTATTTCTCTCACAGAGATTGTGCTTCTGGATTTAGT
>NW_012150919.1:810943-877298 GCF_000956105.1 Propithecus coquereli
TTTCCTTTGACGTGCAGGCTAGTCTTTCTATACTATGTCATTTTAAATTTGAACAATTTTTCTTCTATGGATAGAAATCTTGATCTCGATTTGTCCTTTTTCCAGAGATGTAATGTTATCATGACTCCATAGGAATCAGTGAACTGTTCGCTTTTTCTTCCCTGGCTTTGGTGCGTCTGTTTTTCTGGACATGCTTACTGTCATTTCTCAGATGGGTTCTCTTAACTTGAACTATTGACTTTCTTCCTATGTCAGGTGATTTTTCTCCCTTGCTCTTAACAGAAAATGGCCTTTGTGTATCTAGTTTCAGCAGGTGAGATCTGCTCTACCGTCAGCCCAGGTGGGGCGAGAAGGGAGAGGTTTAGGTGGACAGTTCAGCTTTCGCAAAGGAAGGTTGCAAATACCTTTGGAGAACTGGGAGGGCCTTGCTCTAGGCCAACGCTGCCCAATACAACTTTCTGTGCTGATGGAAATGTTCTAGAATCTGAGCTGCCTGATGTGATAGCCACTAGTCACACATGGCTACGAAGCATTTGAAATGTGGCTAGTGTGACTGAGCTGGAGTTCTAAACTTTTATTTAGTTTTAGTTAATTAAAACTTAAATGGCCACACGTGGCCCGTGGCCATGTACTAGACAGCACAGCCACTGTGAGGACAGGGATCGTGTGTTTGGTTTCCTACTGTGCTCCCAGCAGGAGGAAATATCTGGCAGGGGCTTCTTTCATTGCTGAGCCAGCAGTTTCTTTTCTCTTTGTGAGTCTGCCCAGAGTTAGAGAACCCACCCTACCCTCCTCAGAAATTACCACGAGTGCTATTGAAGGGCATTTGTGGGACCCCCGTCCCCGTGGCCCTTTTATAATCCCACTGTATGTGCCAGTCTGGCCAGTGGGATCGATCCGTTCTCGCCTGAGGAATTCCTGCCCGCTTTCTGTCTCCCAGAAACTTCTGAAAGCTGCTGCCGGGGAGTTGGTAGATGCCTCAGTTTCCAAAGCTGATCTTGGTATTTCCCAATTTTATAGCCCTTTGGTCATTCTAGGGAGAATGTTGGTGCCAGAAAGGAAAGGACTGAGGTTTGTGTTTTGAATCCGGAGCCTATTGTCCTATTTCTCTATGTTTAATGGCTTAACGTATCTCGATACGAAAGCTTTCGTTCCCCCAAGTCTGCCCTACTGGTGGTATCCGCCGGCAACAGCGAATGTCAGCTTTCATCCCTCTCTGCCCTCCTCACACTGACGCTCGACATTGATCTCAGCCAGAAGGCGGAGGAGCGACACTCACACTGATACAGATATTGCCCCCGATTTAATCTTTCCCCATACTTGCCCCCATCTTCCAGTGTCGCAGTGCATTGCCATTTTAAAGGGTTTTCAAGGAGCAGGTAATTTCTGTTTGAACCAATTTTGATTGTCTTTGCCTATTATTTAATGAAGAAATTTAAACCCTATATATTATTGACCTAATGGTGTGCCTGGTCATGTGCTATTGAATTTTCCTTGTGTTTTGTTTTCAATTTCACTTTTACATTATCAACGGATTTTACTTTTTTTGGATCATAGTTATGCCATTTCTTGAACTCCTGACATCAAGGGATCCTCCAGCCTTGGCCTCCCAGAGTGCTAGGATTATAGGCATGAGCCACCGTACCCGGCCTAGTTAATGCCGTTTCTAATTCTAGCAGTGGATCTTATTAGGTTTTTCAAAATCTTGATTAAATCTATATTTATGAAATTCCTGAAATTAAGAAAAAATAGTTTTTTCATTCCCCTTGATACACACTCCCAAATTTCTTTCTTTTTCTTTTAGTTTGTTTTTCTTTTTCTGTATCCTTTTTCTTTCCCCATATTTCCTGAGGCTTTTGGCAGTTTAATCTATTGCTATTTATTCAAGTCATCATTTAATGAATAATCTTAACGGTTTTCCTTTGTCTTTTCATAATCATGTTATAAATGATGCTTACATTTATATTAGACTTGGATGATGTTCACTTTGCCATTTTGAGTTCTTAGTTTTTTTCCAACTCTTTCTGACATGAAGCACATTTTCAAATACATTTTTCAAGAAGGGTACACCATATGTTTTCTGAGACTTTGCATATTTAAAATTTTTTTTTTGGTTGCCTTCTGTCATGAACAACAATGTGCCCTGAATATAGTAGTTTTTAAGTCACAAATTTTTTTTTATGTGAAAATGTAGATATTGCTGCATTATCGTCTGAGACCTCCTGTTGGGGGAGAACATTGAGGCCATCCTGATTTGTATTCCCTTGCAGATAACATCTCTCTTCCTCCCACCCCAGCTCTCTCTCCTTTGAATTCTTTTGTGACTCCTTATTTACTCATGACATCTAAACATATTACCAGAACATGTTTAAAAGTGAATCTGTTTTCACTAATTTTGCTTACTATATGGTGAGCCACGCCAAACTGAAGTCTGCTTTTATCTGGGGAAAGTTTTTCTGCTAAGTGTTTTTTATTGTTTCTGTACTATTTGTTTGGGTTTCTTTTGGGGGGAGATAGTTATGCATTGATTGGATGTTTGTTCTTTATTCCTTCATTTGTTAATTTAGTTGCCTCAGCAACTTTGGGGAAGAATAAGAAAAAATGTTATCTTCTTTTAATATTTTTTGTTTTTTGGTCGTTTTTTCCTTCATTTTTGAAGTGTTTCTCCTTTTTTTCCATTGATTGCAGTTTTAGCATTGTGAAGGTTATGAAGTTTAGTTTTTACTGCCTACCCTGTGGATTTTTTTTTCCATTTATTAAGAAAAATTTCAAACATACAGATAACTAAAGAGAAAAACATAAATACCTCCACCCCATCACATAGATTTAACAAGTGTTAACATTTTGCCATCTTTGCTTTGTCTTATTTTTCCTGATGCATTTTAGCAGACATCATATCATTTCGACCCCAAATACTTCAGTGTTCACATCTGAAAGATAAGGGCCTTTTTCTACTTAACCACATCGCTATTATCACACCTAGCAATGATTCCTTGTACCCTCCATTGCCAGCCTGTGTTCATTTTCCCTGGTCCTCCCCAAATGTATTTTATAGTTGGCCGGTACAAACCTGGATCTCACCAAAGACCACACTTTGCGGTTGGCTGTGATGTCTCTTAGATCTCTCTTTTTAACAACATTGAGGTGAAATTCACATACCATAAAACCACTGCGAGGTGAGTAACTCAGTGGCATTTAGTAAGGTCACAATGTTGTGAAACCATCATCTCTATCTACTGCCCAAACATTGTCATCACCCCCAAATAAAACCCACATCCTTTAAATATCCTTTAGGCAGTTATTCCCTATCTCCTGTCCCCCCAGCTCCTGGCAATCACTAATCTACTTTCTGCTTTTATAGATTTACTTATTCTGGATATTTCCTATAAATGGAATTGCACAATATGTGACCTTTTGTGTCTTCTTTTACTTAGCACAATGTTTTTGAGATTCATCCATGTTGTAGCATGTATCAGTACCTGATTCCTTTTCATGGCCGAATAATATTCCATTGTGTAGATATACCATATTTAGTTATCCATTTATCTGTTGATAGGAAAACCAAGCCCCGTAAAATATTTCAAAGAGGTTTATTTTGAGCCAGTATGAAAATACAAACCCAAGAAGCCCTGAGTAAACGGTCCTGAGGCAGTCAGAATGCAACTGTGCTTTACACATATCAGGGAGCAGAAGTTACAAAGTCGTAAATCAATACATGGAGGTTATACATTGGTTTGGTCCAAAAAGATGGGATACCTTGAAGCGGGGCTCATAGGTGGATTCAGATATGCTTTAATTTGTAATTGGTGGAAGGAGTAAGTCTTTGTCTGAAAACTTGGAGTCTGTAGAAAAGAATGTTTAAGTTTAATTTTATCATAAGTTAAGATAAGAAGTCTGCTAATCATCATGAGATGCTGTACTAGAGTCAGGTTTTGTGTGCAAGCCACAGTCTGCTGGGTCAGAGGGACCTGTTAAGCAAAATTGATGATTTGCAGATGTGACTTAACCCTTGTCTGGCATGGCCTTAGGTCTTGTTTATGATTTGGTATCTTATTGCCACAAAGCATCTGTTCTGTCAATCCTGTGATCTCTATTTTAAAATTAATGCTGGTCAGTTGTTGTGTCCACATGCAAAAGGGAGAGGGTATATTGAGGCATGTCTGACCTCCTGTCCCATCATAGCCAGGGACTCAGTTTTTAAGATTCCTCTGGGGTCCCCTTGGTCAAGAGGGGATCTGTTCAGTCAGTTGGGGGGCTTAGGATTTTATTTTTACTTTACATATCCCTTGATGGACATTTGGGTTTTTCTACCTTTGGCTATTGGGGGTAGTGCTGCTCCGAATACTTACTCATGGTCAGCTCAGACTGCTGGAACAAAATACTGTAAACTGGGTGGCTTACACAAAACATATATTTCTCACAGTTCCGGAGGCTGGGAAATCCAAGATCAAGGCACTGGTGCGTTGGATTCCTGGAGGGGGCCCTCTTCTTTGTTTGCAGACGGCCACTTGTCCCTGTGTCCTCACGTGGTGGAGACCGAGTGAGAGAGAGTGCTCTGGTCTCTCTCTTCTTATAAAGATGAGGTCCCCACCCTTATCACCTCTTCTAAACCTAGTTATAATACTTCCCCAAGGCCCTGCTTCCACATACAATCACGTTAGGGTTAGGGCTTCGCCACATGAATTTGGGGAGACATAAACACCCAGTCCACGCAATACTCATGTACGAGTACTTGAGTTCCTGTTTTCAGTTATTGTACCTCTTGTACTTCTTCACCGTGTTCTTCTATGCCTTGCAGGTTTTATGACTTGTGTACAGTGTTTTTATTTTCTCTGTAGTCTCTTTTTCCCTCTGTTTTTTGTTTGGTTTATTTGCCTCTTCTATTTCGTACGTGGCCTGTTTTGGGGAATGTGCCTCGTTTCCTGTGCTGGATCCAAAGCAGTTTCTACTCTTTCCTGCAGCAAATCTATGTGCGAGTTGTTGGTCTTATTCTTTGAAGAACTGTTCTTGTCCTCCTGTGCTTCAAGTGCTGTCACAGGCCTCAGACTGTTGTGTTTCGATTTATCCATGAAAAGGCCTAGTGTTGGCACATGGACGTGATACACTGGTCACTCGCAATGTGTCACTGGCCCTGTGACAGTGTGTCACTGCCTTCTCATGTCTGAGGCCAGGGGCTGAGCTGGTGGCACCTCTGATGGAACATTCCTGGTCTGTGGCACATGTCAGGCAGCTCTTTTTGGCTGACATAGTTTTTCTGGTGAGTGATAAACAGATGTGGGTCCTGCAGACCCTGAGGCCCGCTCTGAGCAGTCTCACTGCACGAGCGCACACTGCTCCCAGGAGAGGAGGCCGCACGCCCAGGAAGGCAGTTAGTCTGGTCGCCTGTGCACCAGGCTGCATTGCTCCCTGGGAGCCGTAGATTCAGGGTGGATGAGGAACCAAATTTATTGATGAGACGTGGGGACTCGGCCTTGGGGTGCTTATGTGGTTTGGATGGGATCCCTCGAGGCTTTGTGTGGGAGCAGTCCATGGTATCGGGATGTCCACGGGCCGCTATTAGCCCATGCGGGGCTCTTTGCATGAAGTAGAAAGAGGTGCGTCTTCCTCAACACGCTTTCCTTCCATGTGTGGGAACCGTCCTTCTATACTGAGTTGATTAGAGTTGGCCATTTGATCGCCACCTGCTAGAAAATTGTACGATAGGAACACAGATCCACAGCAGGAAGGATGTGCTCCCTTCAAGGGCGGGGGGCAGTTGTCACCACATGTCCCTGCACTCTGCAGCCACTTTGGCTTCTGGGGATGATGTTCACTGGCTGGCGACTGTGCATCTGAACGCCTTCCAGGATCAGTAGAAGATCCTTCTGATTTCGATGTATAGTCAATTCTTTATTTTTCAGAACGATTGCTACCCCTTCTCCCACTTTTATCAGTTTTCGCAGGGACTGAAGTGAGCACCCAGGCACTGTTAGTCACCTGCCTCCCCTGACCCGGGAGACCATGCTGACTTTTTGACCAAGATCCTGGCCCATTCCGAAGCTGTAATGCTGTGCTCCAGGGTTGCGTGGCGCCTCCGAGAGTCCAGCATCGCTGTGCCAGCTGCTCGTGCCGGCTCAGCTGTGTGGCAGAGCGAGGTGCCTTGCACAGAAATAGCCGGTCTGTTCTGTGGCTTGTGGCAAAGCCTCCTTTCTTCTGACCGCGTTCCGACAGGCAGACGCTGCGTCTTGTGTGACTCCCAGGTAATGAGACTGGTTCCTGGGTGTGACTCTGGGATTCACGCTCACTGGTCTACTTTTGCTAATTATGTCAGTGAATAGTTACACATGAAGAAAATTCAAGCCACACAGTAAAGCTAAAGGAAAAAGGTAAAAACCACCTCAAATTCCCGTTATCCAGAGGTAACTACTGTCACCTCCGTTGTATATTCCTGCCCTGTTCCCTGTCTCCACCCTCATCCAGTTTAATTTTGCAGCGTGTTTCCTGCTTCCTTTGATGAAGGGGAGGCTCTTCCTAACCACCCTACCCCTGCAATGACTGTTACCCCGTCTTTAGCCAGCATTTGGTAGCCCGTGGATAACTTTATGCGTTTGCAAACTACTTTATTCTTCTAGAACCAGAAACCTGAAGTTCCTTTAATCTTGAATAGTCCAGTATCCCTAGGGCACAACGGTTTTGTATTTCAGTCTTCACCTGCTGTATGATCTCGGGAAAGTCACTTACCCCTCTAGGTCTCCATCCCTGTTTAAAATGAAGAGGCTGAACCAAATGCCCTTTCCGTGTGGAAGCAAGCAGGGGGGTTAGGCCTAGTGGGGAATAGGGAACACCTGTGGGGGCAGGTGTGCATCTGCTGTTTGTGGAGCCTGGAGGGAACTGTCAGAAGCAGACAGATTAAAGAAAGGAAGGAGGGAGGGAAGGAAGGGAAGGAGGGGAGGGGAGGGGAGAGAAAGGAGAGAAGGGAGGGAAGGGGGAAGGAGGGAAGGATGGCAGGAAGGGAAGGAGGGAAGGAAGGGAAAGGAAGGAAGGGAAGGAAAGGGAAGGAGGGAAGGGAAGAAGGAGGGAAGGAAAGGGAAAGAAGGAGGGAGGGAAGGGGAGAAGGAAGGAAGGAGGGTGGGAAGGAGGGAAGGGAGGAAGGCAGGAGGAAGGGAAGAAGAAAGGAAGGAAAAGGAAACTGAAACCTGTCTCTGTGGCCTGGGCATTTTTGCCAGGCAGGGAGAATAGCACTGCTGGGGACAGAGCTGTGTAGCCCACAAAGGTCTGGTAAGAGATTGGGAAGACGTTGGTGACCTCGTGTGGGAACCAATCTCAGGGGGCTGGATCAAGTCAGGGCCCTGAAGGGACAGTGCCGGGTGCTTGGCTGTTGGCCTCCCCCTGCTGTGCTGTTGTGTTAACCTTGCCCCTGCGTGAATGTTTTGGGTGCTTTTTGTTTGTTTTCAGCTGACCTTGATTAGCAGAGGTTTTGTTCTACACACTGTGTGGGCCCAGGTGACTTTTTATGTGCTGGTCCCTGGTGGGTAAAGGCCAGAGGGACACTGAGGAGTCACCAGCATGGCTCAGCCCCCTGGAGGAGAGGACACCGAGGTGGCCAGATAATTTCTTTTTCCTGGCAAATGTGTTATTTTGAAATATCCACCATGGGCATACGTGGGGACGGGGAGGGTGTCCTGAAGACAAGCGGGACCCGACTGCTTCCTCCGTCCGGTGATGCCTGCCCCTGCGACATCATAGTCAGCTCCTGACTGAGTTCTTGTCGGGGAAAACAGACCTTTTACCAGCAGTATCATCCTCTGGAATTTGTTCACTTTTAGTTACATACGAGTCAGGAGTTTTTTATTTTTATTTATATTTTGAGACAGAGTCTTCCTTTGTCACCCAGGCTTTAGTGCAGTGGCGTCATCACAGTGCACAGCAACCTCAAACTTCGGATGCCAGCGATCCTCCTGCCTCAGCCTCCTGAGCAGCTGGGACCACAGGCGCCACCACGCCCTGCTAATTTTCCTATTTTTAGTAGAGACAGGGTCTTGCTCTTGCTCAGGCTGGTCTCAAACTCCTGACCTCAAGTGATCCTCCCTCCTCAGCCTCCGGAAGTGCTAGGATTATAGGTGTGAGCCACCATGCCCAGCCAGGAGTTTTTAAATCAGGAAGACCATTTCCCAATTAGCAGTATCGTAAACATTGAGGACTCCCTTAAATCTGAAGATGAATGAAGGGATGGCATCTTTGCTGGGAGAACATGCAAACCAGGTGATATTAATATGTGCCTTACCTGGACCTACCTACAGGTAAGGGAGGAAAAAATGTTGAAGGGGTGTTAGGGAAGAATAATAACCTTTGAAAAGGCATTTTCATCAGCACAGAAGCACTGAAAAAAGTTGCAGGCCTTCATGGTGAAAGGTGGGAAGCCCGCATCAGCAGGGAATGATGACTGACAAGTACCTACTGTGTGCTGGGGGGAGTCCCAGATTCTGTGGGTACAGCGAAAAGTAAGACATGAAGTCCCCATGTATATGTCAGGGACGAAAACAGAAATGCATAATTCTGGACCTCTTTATGTCATTCTTTCTGACATCAGTCAGCTGGACACTCTAGTAGAAGACAAGGAATGGCCATAGAGTGTCTGATGACTTTACGGAGATGTATGAGCTGGACTGTCGTTGGTCTGGGATGACGTTGAGGAAACTGGTATCACAGAGGAGATCGAGAGAAACCCCGTCCCACCAGTGGCCAGCTCAGCCCGAGCTCACACGGTCAGTAAGGGTTTCTTGAATGAGTGAATTGGACAGTGTGGACTCCAGTCTGGAGAGTGTTTGATGGAGGCCAGTGGAAAGGACCTTGGAAATTAACCAAAATAGAATGAAGCTCTTTCCTAAACACCAATGGCCAAAGATCTTCAACTCGCCAGTATTATATGAAACACTGCATTGGGCTAGATTGTTCTTTGAATTTAATCTTAACATTCCTTCAGGAGTCTTGACTTGTTTTGTTTTTGCATGCACTCTGCATGACAATGCAATAAGGCAGACTTTTCTTGTGAAGTGGCGTGGATAAGATTCAGAGGATCTGAGCATCTCTCTGGTTTGAATTTCTGGGAGCTAAGTGTAAATAGGCTCACGCATCTAACATTCAGAGTCAGAAATATAGTCAGTGATGTGCTGTTCTGGTATGCGAATTGGTTTTAAAAGGAGCTCCTGTTTAAAAGGTACTCTAAGGAGTGGAAGAATAAATGACAGCTTCAAATGTTTGTTCCAAGTCACAAGCAAACCCTGTTCGAAATTTGTCTGCAAAGTCTTTGAATGACGCAGAGCCTGACTTGTGCACGTCCTATCTGTCCGGCTCCCACAGCATGTGGAGGAAGTCGGCCTCCGTGGGCGCATGCTGAGGTAAGCAGCACAACCAATGGCGAGGCGAACTTGAGTTGGTAGAAGCTCGCACTGCCTGATATGATGCGACAGGAAGGACACAGAATCACCTACAGCTCTTCTTGCCGAAAAATAGAATTGGGATCTGATCAATCTTCTATTTAGTTTATAGTGACAGAAAGCATAGAGGATGGGGGGACATATTATACAACACCATGGGGATGCAATCCACCCAAGTTAGAATGTGGAAATTCTAAAGGTCAAATGACACATTTCTTCAGTAAATACATGGCAAAGAAAAAGACAGGAAAATGTTGTTGATGAAAGAAACTTTTAAGGGGCTGCTGCACATGCAGCTGGTGCTCTGCCCATATTCACTCCACTTCTACCTCTATGGCTTGCTGGAGGCCGTGTGCTTGGGACTACCTGTGACCCCTTCTCGGAGAGCTTTGTTCTGTCTGCGTGGCAAGCAGAGCCAGAGAATTAATGTCCGGGAGAGTCCCTCGAGGCAGACCTCAGCCAGAGACGGTGGAGAGCTGGTGAGTAGATACCCCCGGCTTCCTGCTCTCTACCCCCCAGGGCTGGGAGAACTTCTGCAAGTGCCCCACCCTGTCTCCCAGACTTGCCCAGAGAGACTGAGCTCGCATTTGCCCCCAGTGGTAATGCTGCCTTTGTTGGCATTCCTCCCTCCCCTGGCTCACTGCCCTGCTCCCCTACCAGTTTTGCTGGGATCGCCTCCCAAATCTGTACTGAATTCATTGCCTCAGGGTCTGTTCTGAGGCAAACCGGGACGGGGACCAGTCAGTCCAGTGCAACCCGCCAACCTTATTTGCATCCCGACTCAAACAAACCATCTGTCAAAAGGCATTTATGAGCCTACTGGGGAAATATGATCATCGATGAAATGTTAGATGATTTTAAAGAATTATTGTTTAATTTCTTTAGGTATGATAATTATTTTTTGGTTATGTTAAAAGAACGTGCTTATCTCTTAGAGATACATGCTGTATGAAATGATAGGATGTCTGGGATTTGCTTTAAAATAATCCAATGGTGGTGGTGGTGGAGGGGCCCCAGGGAGTGGGATCCAGGTGAAAAAAGGTGGGCAGAACTGTTGAAGCTGTGTGACGGGGACATGGCGGTTCATTACACTGCTTTGTCTTTTTTTGTGATATGTTCAAAGTTTTCCACAGTAAAATGTTAAGACAAAAAGAAGCACGTGCACTCCTTTCCGGTCCTCCATCCTCTGAGGCCAGGGCAAGGTTAAATGATCTTTCCAGCTTTGTCTTGAGGGGCTGGGGGTGGGGGATCAGCAGCTCAGGGGGTGAGTGCTTAGCATACCGGCTCTGGGCCCTCTCCACACTGGCAGCCCCCACTCCCCCATGGCATCCGCCGTCCCATAGCCAGACGGGAGCCTCAGGCATCACCCAGACTTGCTTTACCCTGAAATCTTAAATTCCATCCCGTGAACTTCGCCTCTGAAATTGAGCTATTCCTCTGGTCCTGCTGCAGCTTCTTTCCTATCTGTAGCCCCCACCTGCCGGCACACCCTACGTGGTCTGGAGCGTTCGGTACCAGAACTGCTGGTGTGGGGGGTGGGCCTGGAGGCCGTGGGGCAGGCCAGACTGTGGGGCTTCTCCTTTAGTGGGTGTTCTGCAACTCTAGTGGGATATCCAAGAGGATGTTGTGACTTTGGCCTTGCCCAACCCCCCAGGGCTGTGATAGTGGGGGGGCAATGGAGGAGGACTTGTCCCCCTGGTTCTGAGAGGAAGAATGGAAACTCCAGTCAGGGGAGGACCCAATAGGGGAAGAGTTTAGTTCTGAGGGACAGAGGGTTGCTGGAATAACAGGGAAGTATCCAATCCTGTCATTTTCTAATAACATCTAAAGATCAATCTTGAGCTCTCCCGACTCTCTCTGCTGTTTCTCTCCCTGGCTAGCAGGCAACCTGCTGGGACTCTGTTTTCATAAACATCTGAAAAGAGCCAAAGACAGAAAGGAAATGTAAATCTTTCTGTTTACATTCAGGGCTCACAGCCTTTAGAATTTGTTTTATAGCCTCAAGGAGGTGTTCCTGAGAAGCTCCAGGACAGACAGCAGCGGGGCAAACTCCAGGTCTGTTTCTTGCCCAAAACCGTATCTCGGACAAAATCACATCCCCTGCGATAAGCCTGACTACAGCTCAGAGATAACCGCATCTCCAGGAGGAGAAGGAAGAGAACGACAGTCTTGCAGTTACCTGCTAATTACCCCACAGCCCTACTGACAACGGTCACTTTTTTCTCTTTGTCCCCATAAAAGCAGCAAGCCACCTGGCCTGCTGCTGACACCTCCTCTCTTTCTTTGGGATGCCGCACCGGCTCCCTGCTCTCTCCCCCATCCCGTTCTCTCTGTCCTTCTAAAGGATAAAATAAACTTTTTTACTTTTACATATTAATCTCTGCCCAAGAAATCTTTCTCCACCTGAGCTGTGAGCATCTGCTGGGCTCTCCACCCTACCCCTCCAGGGCTGTTCTGGTGCCGGGGCCAGTTGTAGAGGACGGGCCGCCAGCTCTGAGAGGAAGAATGGAAACCCCAGTCAGGGGAGGGAGGACCCAATAGGGTGTTAATGGAAAAAAAGCCAAACTCTGTAAGATAATTCTAAAGAGGTTTATTCTGAGCCAAATTTGAGGATCATGACCCGGAGCCACGCCAAGAAGCCTTGAGCAGTGGACTCTGTGTGGCTGGGTCACAGTTTGGTTTTATACATTTCAGGGAGATGGGGGTTACAGGTAAAGTCATAAATCGACACGTGGGAGGCAGACATTGGTTTGGCCCGAAAGGGTGGGCCATCTTGAAGGGGGGAGGTGCTTACAGGTTATAGGTGGGTTTAAAGATACTTTGGCTTATAATTGGTTAAAGACAGGAAGCTTTGTCTGAAGGCTTGGAATGTTTTAACAAAGGCGCTGTTTATCAGAGATAAACCACCCGACATAGATTTGTTGTGTAAATTGAGGACCTGCAGGTTTGTCTTGCATACCCTTAGGCCTGTTAATGGGTTACAAAGGATGTCACCAAGAAGGGAGGGGGGCATGATGAGGCAGGTCTGACCTCCCTCCTCCTGGCTGGCAATTTTGTTTTATGATATTCCTTTGGCCAAGAGGGGGTCCATTCAGTCAGCCAGTGGGGGGTGAACCTTAAGATTTTATTTTAGTTCCCAAGGGGAAGAGTTTAGTTCTGAGGGAGTGAGGGTTGGAAAAAGCTTGACTTGTTAGAGCATTAGCCACATGGCCTGGACTTTTTCACAGGGAAACTGGAGTATAATCGGGAAACTGAGGCAGTCCAATCCTGCACACTGGACACGCGGTTTAGCCTGGGTCTGCTGCCCAAGGCTCACGGCAGGTATTCCCGGCTTCGCGTGGCCAGAGCAAGGCAGAGCTCAGCCACTAAGGGGTGGGGTCTGCGCCCTGCAAGCTGGCTTCTATGGGTTGGGTCCCTGGAGCAGTTGGGTTAGGGTGGCGGTGGAGAACCTGCGGCTGAAGCTCTTATATTTGTCTTATTTATTGAGCTTTCAGCTCTGTACACACATAGAAACTGGTTTTATTTTTGGCAATCACTGCTTTCCACTGTGCTGAAGCAAATTCTTCCTTCTCTGGCGTAGGACCCTCAAGGCTACCTTGACTAGAGCCATAGCTTTCCTGCCATGCTTAAATTTTAAAACCTTTTTTTTTCATTTCTGTAATTATGCCTTAGTCCTTTCCGTTTTTAAGATTGAAAGCTTGTGCGGTGCAGCGTGGGCAGAGGCAGGATGCTGGCTGGGGCCAGGCTCTGAGGCGCCTCTTCCCTCTCCCTCTTCTGGGTGCAGGGAGGACTGCTGAGGAGGCCGAGTTCTTTATTAGAGCAAGTGTTACAGCAAGTGGTCCCGAGGACAAAATGAGCGGCACACGGAGAGTCGGAGAATCAAAGTTTATTCCCGGCGGGCTCAGAGGGGCCTCGCCACCAAATTCTGAGCCCTGTCTACCCAAGTTTTCCCACTTTTATTAAGTTTTGGTGGTTTGGGGGGTAGGGTGTCAGGTGGTTAATGCCCGCCAGGTAATAGGTTAGTCGATGTGTCAGATAATAGGTTTAGTGTTATGCTGATGCGCCAGGTAATAGATTAGTTGATGGGCCAGGTAATAGGTTAGTATTATGCTGATTCGGGTCATCCGTGAGGGGTGGGGGTCTCAGGTGGCTGATGTGCCAAGTAACAGATGGGGGTTTTCCTTATCACTTAGGTGTCTCCCACCTGCGACCGGTGTGGGGGATCCCTGGCCTTGCTCTGGTCCCCCAGTTCTGGCCGATGCTGGTGGCCTTCCGATGTGGTGGAGGCTGTGCAGGTGATGTGGAGAGCTTGGGGTGTGAGCAGCTTTGCCCTCGTCCGTTTATTGCTGAAGATCCCCTCCTCCAGGGTGGCAGGTGTGTCTCTCTGTGGTCCCATCAGTGGTATATAATCCCATCCTCCTTTCCTGGTCCTGTGTCCCCTGAAACCACCTAGACAGCCCGTGGGTCCTCTCCTGCCCCCGAAACTTGCACCTTCTTTTGAGTCAGGGGAGCCACTGGGTCTTCTCTCCTACCTTCTGAGAGCCATGGAGGACAGTATTCCTTCCTCGAAGGCATCTCAGTCTTTGCAAGTGGTTTTCTTGGCATCCCTCCCCCGACTTGGCTTCGGGGAAGGTAAAGCATCCCTAGCTGTTTCCCATGAGAAGGGGAGGGAATAAGAAAATAGCTAATACTTACATAGTGCAGTTCTGAGTATGTTAAATATTTTCATTAATTTAATCCTTGTGACAACCATATGGAGTAGGCATTATCCCCATTTTATAGAGGCAGAATCCAAGGGCCAGGGTGGCCAGGTATGGCCCTAGGTCACACAACTTAGGAGTGGCAGATCTGGGATTTGAACCTGGCCCTTCTGGCTCAGGTGTTACATATTGCTTCTTCCCTTTTAAGGGCCCTTCTTTCCTTCTCCTATGTCCTGTCCTTATGTTGATTTGGGGAGTGTTTGGAGAGGGGGAGGCAGGGGAGTTGGTGGGGGGAAGGGACCGGTTTTGACATCTGTGTAGGTGGCTCCATGGCTAGACACTTGCTGGTGACGCTGAACGTGGGCTGCTGGGAGCTTTTGGTCCTCAGCTTTGGACCTTAGCTGTGACTTCAGGTTAGTGGGAAGTTCCACTCAGTTTGGTATATTTCATCTAGCTCAGCGGACCTGGCTTTCCTGAAGCTCTTATTCCAAAGCTGGGTATCTTAGGGCTTCTCTTCCTTTTCTGCCTGCCCAGACCCCACGCAGGGCAGCCCCTTCTCACAGACCCCTGAAAACCCCTCCCTGCATTGTCAGTCTCAAGCCCTGGAGCCCTCTAACATCTGTTTTCTCTCCTATCCAAGGGCTGCCAGGAACTGCTGGAGAAAATCTTGTCACTGTGCTGATGTTACAAATTTATGGCTTCAGCTTCAAGATAAGTCACAAATCCTTTATTATGCCCTGGAATGGCTTCCTCTTCACTCTTGCTAGTGGCTTTTCCAGACCCACTATAACCCTGAGACCCCGTGGCGTCAGTCCCAGCTTCCTCCCCTCATCTTTAGCTTCTCCTTTGTGACAATCAAGGTTGCCTCTTCTTTAAATCCTTTTCTTGATTCTGTCACCCGTCAAGCCTCTCCCATCTTACTCTTTTCTTCACTGCCAGACTTTTACAAAGCATATCTGTACCCACTGCTTCCGTGTCACTGTCAACCCAGTGTGATCTGCCATCCCCGCCATCACCCTATGGACCTACTTCAGTTAAGGTCGCCAGCATCTTCCTAAAGGACCAATCCAGCAAGCATTTGTGTCTTTATCTTGTTTGGCAACTTTGCTCCGTTGTGCATTTGACCACCTCCTTCTTGAAACACCTTCTACTGTGGTTCCCACCACGCCACTCTGCTAGTTAAACTCTTTTAACTGTCTGTCCGCTATATTTGTATTTTCCGGCCTCTCTTACTCTGTCCACTTCTTTAAAATCAGTGATCACTAGCAGTTTGCTCCTGGTCCTCTTGTTGTTTCACTCTGTCTATACTTCGTGGATGATGCCGTTGTTCTCACGATGACCCAGGTGACCTCCTGGTGATAATTCCCAGGTCTGTATTTTTGCCTCCTGACATTTCTCTTGAACTTTAGACAGCCTGTCTGGACATCTCTACTTGGATGCTCCCTACATCCAAATTGGTGTTCAAAATTGTGCTTAAAAAAAAAAAAAAATTCTTTCCACAGCTTTCATCACTCCAGTTCCTGGAAACTGTAAAACCGACCTTAGTCTTTGGACAAAGACCTCTGGAGCTTGATTACCCAGGTTTCAGTCCTGGCTCCTCTCCCGAGTCGCTGGGTGAGCTTGGGCAAGTGATCTGAATTTCCTGTATCTTAGTTTCTGGAAAATAAACATACTTGCCTTAAAGGATGGCTGTGAGGATGAAATTAGGTAATAAAGGCAAAGCTCTTTTGGCGAAGGGCTCAACAGGTAGTAACTTCCACTCGATGCCATGTCTTATTATTGTTGCCATCGTTCTGTTCATCGTGCATTCAACATTCCCGTGTGACCTCAGTGACCATTTGGAACTGTGCTAGGCACTCGTGGCACACCCACATCTCTCCAAGGCCCACATCCTGTAGATTTTTACCTTCTA
Source organism: Propithecus coquereli (assembly GCF_000956105.1). Classification (NCBI taxonomy): domain Eukaryota; kingdom Metazoa; phylum Chordata; class Mammalia; order Primates; family Indriidae; genus Propithecus; species Propithecus coquereli. The sequence goes on from NW_012150919.1 coordinate 826,972, forward strand.
AATGCTGTGAGGTCTCTTAGCCCCTCTCTGTCTGCCCCATCGCTCCTCATGGTGGGGTCTCATCACTTAACACCTACACTGCCAGCCCTCCCCCCTGTGTTTTCTCTCTGTCCAGGCCAGCTCCCACACTGCTGGGGGCGGGTCTTCCTGAAACACAAATCCGATGGTCACACCCTACTGCTTCCCATGGCTGCCACGTCCACCTGGGTCTACTGGCCTTGCTCCGGCCATCTGGAGCCACTTGGCAGTGTCCACACCGTGCCCTGCCAGGTTACCCCTTTGGGCCGTGCCCATGTTCTTCATTCTGCTGAAATGTGCTTCCCCTTCACCTCCCTCCATTGTCCATTTGGTGTTTTGCCTTCTCTTCCTTCAAGACTCTGTTGAAACATCACCTGCTGCTTTAGGAGTTTTTGCCTAAATTCCTATTTCCTTACCCCCAACCCTGTGGCTACCACACCGGCCGTCAACAGGACTTTCCTGTCCCATTACTTGCAGTGGGATCTTGTCCTAGTTCATGTGTCAATTTTTCAGCAGAAATGAGATGCATGAGATGTGGGTCAATACAGGACATAGGTTCCAGCTAAATAAGACAATTCCAATCCTCACAGAGATCCAAATCTACTCAAGAAAGAGACGTCATTTGCTTAAACAAATGTTTGCTGAGTGCCTAGCATGTGCACTAGACCCTGCTCTAGGCCTGCAGATTCAGTGATTAATAGTCAGTGAAGTTACCACAGAAAGGTAAACAGTGCGAATTGTACCACCCGTAAACCTGAGTGAATGATTGCTAATGTTTTCACTAGTGTCGCTGCAAACCTGAGTGAGGGACATAAAATCCCATCGGTACACAGGGCTTTAGAAGAAACAGATATACAACAATTGTACAGCAGGGCCTAGGCAAGAATGAGGAGATTTGGATAAAATCCTGGAAAAGGGAACTAGACCCCAGAGTCTAGCACCTCCCTGATGTTTAAAAGATGTGTTATTTAGAAAAAGGTACCAGTCTGCTGAAAAATTGACACACGGAGTAGGACAAGATCCCATCTAGAGGAACAGAGGAAGGAAGTCATGTTGAGTGCTGATGTGGCAGCCACGTGGACAAATATCAGCTCAGGCAGGATCATTCTGGAAAGAGCTCCCACATTCTGAGTCCAGGTCCTAGTCTTCAACGAGTAACATGGAGCTTGACTGCATTTTGGTTCCTAGTATTTTATAGGGTAGCTACAGCTGTTCTGAGACGGTGATTGACTCATTTGGGACTGTGGGATCAAGAAATAAGTTAAGTCCATGGTGCTAATGCTTCTGTATTGGCTATAGTGATTATAATAAGGTATATTGATAGTAATCGGCTTTGCAGGCATGTTTATATGTGTGTGTTCTGTTGCTGTCTCCTTTTGAGCCTTCCCCCATCCATACCTTTGCTGGTCACCTGCCGAGCTCTCGCAGTAGGCCGGCGTTCATGGTGAAGCCCTGGACCCACACGGCATGCAGGCCCCACAGGCTGAGTCCTGTCTAGTGCCACATCTCCCTCCACGTTTGGTCTTGGATAAAATTTCCCACTCGGCTCCTGGAGTGGCTGCCTGAGGGCCGGAGGGTGAAACCCAGCATGTTGGGTCTTTGGCTCCCTGAGGGGAGCCTTAGCCAATGGGAGACACTAGGAGGGGGCTGGGCAGACCAGTTTCCCCTCCTTTCTCCCTCCCATGGACTGCCGAGAGGTGCAGTTTGTTCTTGCAGCTCTTCCTGAGAAAGTCCCACATGCTGATGGGCACACTTGCCTAGTGGCCTGGCTTGTTTCGAGGTGACCAGTGTGGTCGCACAGTTTATCACACACTCCTTAGAGTCTTTCCTGGCCTCAGTCCCTCTTTCCTCACTTACAGCCCTAGGCTAGTCCCTCTTAGAACAAATTGTGGGCATTTAATCCTCATCTCAGGCTCTGTTTTCTAGAAGACACAGGCCTTTGGAAAAAGGTATATTCATGAATTTTGGAATATTTTTTTCTTGCCCCCCCCTGTATTCCTGAAGCTTAGTACTTTTTGGGACTGGCTTATGCTGTCAGTGACCAGAAAAATACCACATTTTTTATGATTTTCACCTGATTTTTTTTAACATTCCAAAGTTGTTATATGCTTATCAAAAGAAAGCAAGAGCTCTGCAGTTCTTAGAAGGCCAACAGCTTGTAATCCTGTTTTTAGTACAATCAACAACTTTATGATGTTTATGAAAGTAAATGGATTAAATTTGTAATTACTATCTGGAAAAAACTGTACTTTTACATTTTATGAAACTTAGCAGTATAAGCAACTCAAGTTATGAAGGATGCATTGCATATCATAAGCTAAACTTTAATGTTAATTTTGGATTTGTAAAGTATACCATAAAGTACTTCTTATACTGATATTTTTTCTACTCCTGACCTACAACTTTTTAAGAAATTTACTTTGCTAATCATGATCCTGTTTTATATTCTTGGGAAGGTTAGAGGTGGAATTCAGAGTGGGATTGTTGGTATCACAAATGGAGCAGGCATTGAAAGGTCAATTTATTCATTTTTATGTTTGGGTGCAAGATCTCAGTTACTCGTCCTAGATGGAAGAAAATCCATGTTGCGTTCAAGACCTACTGGCTTCTTTTTACATATGGTTTGTAGGAGAGGAAGGAAACCTAATAATGACTCATTAGAAAAATAGGTGTTTTATAAAAAATGTTAATTGCAGTTATTTCACATTCAGATAAATATAACAAAGTTTCTCTCTAGGAGCAATATGAATTTTTAATCTGGAGAACGATTTAAAGTCATTGGAAGATGTGGTTATGCTTTTAGACCACATGGCAACCGTGTGTCTAAATTATAGGCTTTTTTCCAAGGATCTAATTCCGTGTTTAGGAGTGAGCTTCTCCTGGCTGGGGTGCCTTCCCCTCGCCAGTGTGTGCAGATGGAAAGCGGGTCAGAGTCACAGAGCTGAGGGTGGAGAGCATTTGTAGAGAGAGCATGGGGATCACAATCGGTGCCTTCCTTGGGGTCGTCTCAGAACTCTGGCGGTTGTGGTATCTTGCGGTGCCCCAGAGGGAGCGAGGTCTGTAACCGTGGCCACGTTTGGAGGCGTGACACACACAGTGTGAGACGGGATGAGGCCTTGGTCTCTGCACCCACCTGCGTGTGCTTCCTGGATTCTGTTTTGTGTTGGCTCCACTGTTCAGCACGTGTGTTTCGCACATCCACCAGAAACAGGGCACAATGACTCTGGGAGCACAGGGCTCTGCACAGCAGAGGTGACACATACATGACCGTGTGAATTCAAGAATGAATGAATGGATGCGAGTAAGTGAATAGGCCCAAGGTTTTCTCATGGGTTTATTTGCTGACTGTATTTCTCCTATTATGGCTTGTTCACACCCTCTGTCTGTCCTTCCTTGGGAATATTGGTAATTTTTCTTATGAATTTGGATGAGCTCCTAATATACATAAAACCAGAGGCTTATGTGACCAGAGGCTTGAAGGAACCTAACCTGTATTTCCTCTAGGAGCGATGGTTCAGCATTTGCTAATTCAGTGTTTGTGGTGGCTTCACAGAACGTCACCACTGTGGCTGATGGAAATCTGCTGTGATTAGGTCTTTATTGCAGAGGCTGTGTGGGATCCAAGGTTGTATGAAATACAACTGCCACACTCACGGAGCTCAGGCTAAATACAGGTACTTTTTAAAATGTAACCCTCTGTAAGATACGATACGGGCGCTGATGTTTACAAACCTATAGGTGAGAAGTTTTATACCTCTTGATTTTTCTGTTTGAGTTTTGGATTGTTTCATTTTTAAATTAATCACATATTTCATTTATCACTTATGTTCATTGAAGAGACATTATAAAATACAAAAGAAAAAAAGAAAAAAGTCATTCACATTTCATTACCATATATTGTTACTCTTCATATTGGGTATATGTCCAATATTATTACTTTATGCTTATGAAAATGTTCAAATGATACATACTGGTTTCTAACCTGCTTTTATTACTTCATATATGATGACTATATTTCTATGCTAATAAATATAGATACACATCAAAATTTTCAGTGGCTGTATAATATGGGTGTAATACAATTTATTTAAGTAGTTCTTATTGTTGGATATTAAAGTTAATACCAATTTTTCACTAATAATTATAAGTAAAATTTATTGAGTGCTTCCTGTCAGATGATGAATTTAAGATGTTTACTATCCTTTCATCTAAGCCTTTCAACAGCCCTGAGGGGGTTAGGTATTGTTTTTTTCTCTCATTTTATAGCTGAGGAGATTGAGGCACAAAATAATATACCTAAAGTAAAAAATGAGTATTGGAGCGAGGGTACCAGTCCTGGCAATCTGACTTCACAGTCTGCGCTCCGGACCAGAACACTGTGTAGCCAGTGACCACGTGCTGCTGTTGTTGACGGTTTCCTAGGGGGAAATATCCTGGAAGTGCAGTTGCTGAGTCACTGTGGCATATGTTAAGGGCTTTTGTTAGACTTTGCCAAGTTATTTCTCGAGAAATTTACCTTCAAACACTGTAAGAACGTGCACATTTCTCTACCTCTTCATTGACACCAAGTCAAAGATAGTATTTTAAAATCATTATTTGTCCATTTCTTTAATTGTGAGAAGAAAAATTTTTACATTCTTATTCACATTTTAGGTTCTTTTAGGAATCACTTGTTTATTTACCTTGTGATGTTTGTCTCTTACTGATTTCTGAGAACTCTTTCTACATTTCACATATGATTGTCAAATTATTGCAAATAATTTTCCCTTGCCATTTGAGATTTAAATAGTTTTTTCTTTTTATGTTCTTATTGTGGCATATGACTTACAGAACACTGCATAGGATATAAATGTGCAGTTTATCATATAAGCATGAAGTTAATAACCGTACCACCGCCAGCTTAAGCAAGAGAATCTTGCACATTTTAGTGTGCATTAAAAAAAACACAAACTCTAAAAATACATTTTTTTGGGAGAAGGAGATCGAACAGGCCATTTTGGGTGAGGAAGATGGGAGAATGAAAGCTGGCTTCTCTTGGAGGGGAGGTGTGCCCCGCTTCTCTTCCTGGAGGGAGATCAGAATCCAGGGAGCACCTATTGGGGCGAAATCCCTATTGGGGCAAAATCCCTCCCGCCAGCACTGCTGAGGGCTGGGGGGTGGCAAAGACTATTATGATGAAGGAAGTTTGTGTTTTGCTTCCAACTGATCACCATGGCTTCCTGGTTTTAAATTTGTTTGTATTTTCTGCCATCTCACTTCTTACTAGCTATTTGTTCAGGAGACCAGAACTTTTCAGTAATTTATTGCTCAATAATGGGAGAAATGAATAACTTTGTTTTTGAGTTAAGACTTCGAATTTCAAATCCAGTTTTATTGCTATGATAAATATTGGTTTCGGTTAAATTTAGTTGGTCAGTGTTGGTATCTGTTAAACTTAAGAACTGTATTTACACTTTCAAGAAGATAATTTGAACTTCTGATGAAAGAGGGCAAAGTTCTTTAAAGAATATACTATTTTTATGATGCCTTCACTAATTATTCAGAAATCTGAATAATTCCATGATTTAACTCTAGAATAAGTATAAATTATCCTGTTGCTGCCTTGAAGGAGTTTGCAATCACTTTGGAGAGATTCCTTTCCCCACCCCCACCAATTTCACAAAACCTATTTTGAATGACACCTTTGGAAAAATTAAACCAAAACACTGCTCGAATCTATCTGGTGTGAAGTTCGTTCCTTTTATTTGGTTCTTTCACTTTGGGCCCACACACTTTTGCTGTCCTCAGGGAGCATGCCCAGTGCTAGGTTTGAAATGAATATATTAATGTATGTGTTTGCCCATCAATGCCTTGTGTTGAGGGAAAAACAGAAGAGAGTGTTAGGGAAGGCTTAAAGATTTTTTTTTTCTTTGTTGGTAATACAAAGTGCTTTTTGTTATTCAATGCATGTGCCATCATCAGACAGCTTCATCCAGAATGCACAGCAATTCTGTAACATAGTTAGCTCTGCCTGGTGCAAAATACCTCATTTTGTATAGAAATGCAGAATTGCTTCATGTAGATAGAATAGAAAGAATCTTTGCTTATTCACATATGAATAAAACGTCTTTGTTCATGGAAGAGAAAAGTGCCTCATATTGTTTGGAAGCTGTGTGAATTTTAAATTAAGCTGATGGCCCACTATATTATATTTTTCAGGGAAAAAATTAGCTTTGCTTATATAAATTTGGAATCTAATGCCTAATCTGGTGGCATAAATGTTTTTTGTGTTGAAGTTTGGTTATTATATAAAAGACATTGTGTTTGCCACATCCATTGCCTATGAATTAATTGTTTTAGCAAAATTTTAACTTTTATTTTATTTTCGAGACAAGGTCTCACTCTGTCACCTAGGCTGGAGTGCAATGTCATAATCATAGCTCACTGCACCCTTGAACTGCTGGGCTTAGGTGACCTTCCTGCTTTAGCCTCCTGAGTAGCTGGGACTACAGGTGTGCGTCACCATGCCTGGCTAATTTTTAAAAAAATTTTTTGTAGAGACAGAGTCTCGCTATGTTGCCCAGGCTGGTCTTGAACTCTTGGCCTCAAGCAATACTCTTGCCTTGGCTTCCCGAAGTGCTGGGATTGCAGGAGTGAGCCACCATGCCCAGCCAATCTGAACTTTTAAAAAAGTTTTATTTATAGTGTCTTGTCCGAGATAGGATTTGAAGCAGCTTGTAAAAAAATTTAAAAAGTATGTAACTGAAAGTAATAAATCATGATTAGGGAAAATATAAATATTTTATGGAAAAGTCAAGGCTTGTGGAGATATGTGGGAATATATTTACATGTGATTATACATGTGACACAGAGCATGGAATTGCTATTGTGGATCCTCAAATTTGATGTTGAGCTACCTGGCAGCCAGAGTGAAAAGAGGAAAACAATGGTTAATTCTTTCTTTCTCTGGCTTTTTAAAGAACTACTTAAAGCATGTTCACTGCTAAGCAGGGGTTTGACATCCAGGCTTTCACAAAAGAAAACTGGCCACTCAGAAGAACAGTTTAAGCAACTAGCTGCTCTGTGGACCCTGGGACCCCAGTGTCAATGTCTGTGCAAAAGGCGCCTCCTCTGGCGAGCTACAAGCAGAAATAGGGCTGGCAAAGTGCCTGGTGTCCAGTCACACCAACTCTGCAGCACCGAATGTAAGCTTCGGCCTCCTTCAAAGTGTTCACCCTGTTCTTAGCAAAATGGAAAAAAAAAAGGACAAATAAGGGAAAAAAGTGACTTTCAAATCTGAATTTACTTGATGTCAGATATTATGCTCTTCCTATAATTTTAGTATTAAATGATCCTTTTAAAAACAATAGCAATAGTAAAAAAAAAAAAAGTTGTGTCCTTTCCTGGGAAAATGACAAGTTGGAAACACTGTTATATAGTAATGATAATGATTGTTACTGCTACTGTGAGTATTTACTGCCTGTAAAATCTCACAGTCTGGAAACTCCTATTCTCTTGAGCTCTAAGCATCCCTACCAGCTGGTTAGTCTCCGGTCACAGTGTTTCTGGTTTTCCCTCTCCCAGGGTGTGTGCCTGGGCTGGGTTCCCCACCCAACACACCTTGGCTCCCAAGAAGCCACACCCTTCCTGGGCTTTTCCTTCTACCACCCCGAGCCTAGACAGGGCTCGTGTGGCTTCACGCCTTAGTGTTGCACAGCTACAAATTCCCAGGGGTCCACGGTTCGAGGGGAGTTTGACACTTGGGGCAATACTGGACCTTAAGATACATAAAGGGACACCTGAACAAACAGTCATTTGTCATGTGTTTCTGCCTAGTGTCAGCAGTGTAGACTCACTGTAGTGGTAGTTTCTCATGGACAAAGGTTTTCAGACCTGGGCCACCTAAGAAGCTTAAGGTGACCTCCTCAAGCAGGATAAATGCCACCTGCTACTCAAGAGGACTTGACCTATCCCTGCTTCTATCCATTAATGGGTGACTTTTTAACTTTTCAGGAACTCTAATTGCTAAGGTCTTGGTGGGACTATATGTGAGGCTGCCTTTCTGTAACCATATGCATTGACATTAGCTACTTGATATTATAAGATAAAGATGTTTAAGTCAATTTAAAAAAAACCTTTGAGTAAAATGTGCTTAATATGCTTTTCATTTGTCTTAACTGCTCTACATTGATTTACTATTAATCTACTTCTTGGCTTCACTGAGGTCTCAGTAGTTTTCATTTTCAAACTACTCCTTGGGTGGGAAGTCTTCTTAGTACCTGTGTTCCAAAGAATTTGCTTTGGAGCAGCAGCCACAGCCTGAAAACCTGCCCCTTTCCTTCTCCTGGTGTCAGAAGTAACTGCTCCTAATTCTGATGGAAGCTGCTCAGGCTCGGTTTTCCCCGCAGGTCAGAATTGGAAAGGTGCTCTCTCTTCCTGCCCAGGTAGGGAAGGCACCAAACAGCATGGCCATATGGTGGCGTCATTGCTCCCTGACCCCCTCACTCCTCCTCCTCTCTTACTTCCTGCCCTCCCTTTCTCCTCACTTTCCCTAGTCTCAGCATAAGCAGCAACTGTTCCCGCACCTTTGCTGGCTGTCACTTCTCTCACTGTCTCTCCCCACCAGCTTGCTCCAGATGAGGTGCTGTTCTGCCTGGACCACTTAGCGGGTACTCACTACCCAGATGAATAAGCTGCCAGCAACATTGTCCCTGCTTCTCGCATTTTAAAAGGGTTATATCTTTTTTTCCTTTTTTTTTTTTTTTTTTTTTTTTTGAGACAGAGTCTCACTGTGTTGCCCGGGCTAGAGTGCCGTGGCGTCATCCTAGCTCACAGCAACCTCAAACTCCTGGGCTCAAGCAGTCCTTCTGCCTCAGCCTCCCGAGTAGCTGGGACTACAGGCATGTGCCACCATGCCCGGCTAATTTTTTCTATGTATTTTTAGTTGTCCGATTAATTTCTTTGTATTTTTTTTTAGTAGAGACGGGGTCTCGCTCTTGCTCAGGCTGGTTTCGGACTCCTGAGCTCAAACAATCCGCCCGCCTCGGCCTCCCAGAGAGCTAGGATTACAGGCGTGAGCCACCGCGCCCGGCCTTTCCTTCTTAAATGTTAGAGCAATTTGAAAATAATCCTTTTGAAACATATTTACATAGCCATAGGTTCTCATGACAAATCCAGTTACTCCTTTTCAGACAGGTCTCAACGCCTGCGTAATGAGATACTCCAGGTCAAAGTTGCACAAAAGTTGTACTTTTTTTTAATTTCAAAATATTATGGGGGTATAAATGTTTTTGGTTACGTGGATCACTTTTGTTATGCTTGAGTCAGGGTTATAAGTGTGCCCATCACCCAGATAGTGTTCATGGTAGCATTAGGTAGGTTTCAACCATCCCCCACTACCCCCTCTCCCCTGCTTGATTTCCACTGAGTATTACTTCCCTCTGTGCACATGTATTCTCATCAGTTAGTTCCAACTTAATAGTGAGTACATGGGGTGTTCACTTTCCCATTCTTTTTTTTAATTTCAAAATATTAAGGGGGCACAAATGTTTTAGGTTACATGGATCATTTTTGTAATGCTCGAGTCCTGACTGTAGGTGTGTCCATCACCCATGGAGTGTTCATAGTACCCATTAGGTTGGTTTATTACCCTCCCCTCATCCACCCTCCCCCCGGTTACTTTCCACTGTTTTACTTCCCTTTGCGCACTTGTGTACTTATTGGTTAGTTCCAGTTTAATAGTATATGTGGTGTTTGTTTTTCCATTCTTGTAATACTTCACTTAGGAGAATTGTCTCCAGTTCCATCCAGATTATTGCAAAAGGTATTAATTCATTTTTTATGGCTGAGTAGTACTCCATGATATACATATACCACATTTTATTAATCCACTCATGAATTGATGGGCACTTGGGTTGATTCTACATCTTTGCAATTGTGAATTGTGCTGCAATAAACATTCGAGTGAAGGTGTCTTTTTGATAAAATGACTTCTTTTCCTTTGGGTAAATATCCAGTAGGGGGATTCCTGGATCTAATGGTAGGTCTACTTTTAGTTCTTTGAAGAATCTCCATACTGTTTTCCATAGAGGTTGTACTAATTTGCCGTCCCACCAACAGTGTATAAGTGTTCCTTTCTCTCTGCATCTACACCAGCATCTATTGTTTCTGGACTTTTTAATAAAAAACATTCTAACTGGAGGGAAGTGGTATCTCATTGTGGTTTTAATTTGCATTTCCCTGATGATTAGTGACGTTAGTGATATCTCATTGTGGTTTTAATTTGCATTGCCCTGATGATTAGTGATGTTGAGCATTTTTTCCTATGTTTATTAGCCATTTGTCTATCTCCTTTTGAAAAGCTTCTGTTCATGTCTTTTGTTCACTTTTTAATGGGGTTGTTTGTTTTTTTCTTGCTAATTTGCTTGAGTACTTTGTAGATTCTGGTTATTACCCCTTTATCAGAAGTATATAGCTTGTGAATATTTTCTCCTATTCTGTAGGTTGTCTAATTTGCTCTGTTGATTATTTCCTGAGCTATACAAAAGCTTTTTAATTTAATCAAGTCCCATTATTAATTTTTGTTGTTGCTGTGATTGTCATTGGGGTGTTCTTCATAAATTCTTTGCCTAGGCTGATTATCTAGAAGAATTTTTCCAACATTTTCTTCTAGCATTCTTATGGTTTCATGCCTTCTATTTAAGTTTTTTATCCATCTTCAATTAATTTTTGTGAGTTGTGGGAGATATGGATCCTGTTTCATTCTTCTGCATGTGGCTATCCAGTTCTCTCAGCACCGTTTATTGAATAAGAATTCTTTTCCCCGGTGTATATTGTTGTCCGCTTTGTCAAAAATCAGTTGGCTGTATGTGGGTGGTTTTATAGCTGGATTTTTTGTTCTGTTCCATTGGTCTATGTCTCTATTTTTGTGCCAATATCTTGCTGTTTGGGTTACTAATGCCTTGTAGTGTATTAATAGTTCCAAGTCTGGTAATTTGATGCCTCCAGATTTGTTCATTTTGCTTAAGATTGCTTTGGCTATGTGGGTTCAAAATTTTATGGTTCCAAATGAAGTGTAGAATTATTTTTGCTAGATCTGTGAAATATGACCTTGGTATTTTGATGGGGATTGCATTGAATCTGTAAATCACTTTGGGTAGTATGGGCATTTTAACAATGTTAATTCTACCAATCCGTGAGCATGGTATGTTCTTCCATTTGTTTACATCCTCTGCAATTTTCTTTTCTCATTGTTTCATAGTTCTCTTTGTAGAGATCTTTTACATCCTTGGTTGAGTATAGTCCTAGGTATTTTTATTTTCTTTGTGACTATTGTGAATGGTATTGAGTCTTTGATTTGACTCTTAGCTTGACTGTTATTGGTGTATAGGAATGCTACTGATTTTTGTACATTGATTTTGTAACCTGAGACTTTGCTGAACTTTGTTTATCAATTCCAGTGTCTCTTGGACAGTCTTGGGAGCTTTCTACATATAAGATCATATCATCAGCAAAAAGCAATAGTTTGACCTCCTCTTTCCTGATTTAGATACCCTTTATTTCTTTCTCTTGCCCGATTGCTCTGGCTGGGACTTCCAGCTCTATGTTGAACAGAAGAAGTGTGACAGTGGGCACCCTTGTCTTGTTCCAGTTCTTAGTGGGAATGCTTTCAACTTTTCCCCGTTCAGTATGATGTTGGCTGTGGGTTGTCTTGTATGGCTTTTATAATTTAGAGATATATTCATTCTATGCCTAGTTTGTTGAGGGTTTTTGTCATTAAAGGGTGCTGAATTTTGTCAAATGCTTTTTCTTTCTAATTTTTTTTTTTTTTTTGAAAATATTCTGGTTTATTCCTTTTGAAAGTCAGACTGTTTGAACATTACCTTTACTGTGATTTCTTTTTCTGCATCCTCTTGTTGCTAATCTTTCTCCTCTAGGTATATTTGAAATGTCCTTCCTGCTGCCTTCCCATAGTGGTGCATTAATCACAGCATCGAGCTGGGAGGAGTTTCTGCCTAGTGTCAGCAGTATAGACTCACTGTAGTGGGTTGGAAGGGTCTTTCAGAAATTGTTTAATTGAAATAGAACTAAGTCAAGGTGGTTTTTGTTTGTTTCTGAGATAGAGCCTTGCTCTGTCACCCTGGCTAGAGTGCAGTGGCATCTTCATAGCTCACTGCAACCTCAATTACTGGGCTCAGGGGATCCTCCTGTCTCAGACTTCCAGGTAGCTGGGACTACACGCATGTACCGCCATGCCCAGCTCATTTTTCTTTTTTTTTTTTTTTTCGGTAGAGACAGGGTCTCACCATGTTGCTCAGGCTGGTCTTGAACTCCTGACCTCAAGTGATCCTACCACCTTGGCCTGCCAGAGTGCTAGGATTACAGGCATGAGTCACTGCACCCGACTTGGGTCAGGGTTTTCAATGTTCAACTTGTGGGCTGTGAATTACTTGGCAATGAAAAGGACATTTTTTTCCCAGAAGACCAACTGTAGCTACAGAATAAAGACCATGGAATGATATGACATGGTGTCAGGAGCTTTCGTGATCTCATCCCACCTCCCTTTCAGGCCCCGACTCTACTCAAACCCTCCACTGTTGAGTCACATTGGATGTGTCACCCTCTGTCCCAAGAAGTGCTTGACATCTGCATCCTGTGGAGGCTCAGGCTTCTCATTCATCTGCGAATGCCCTTCCCCTCCTCTCAGCCTCTTCAAATGCTGATCATTCTCCAAGGCATCGTTCCTGCCCTCTTTCCTTTATGTGTCTTTCCAACGCGCTCATGTTGTGCTGCAGACTGTACTTCACGCTGCTTCACTCTTCGTGTGTGGTTGACACGTCTGTCTCTCCCACCATATCGTGACCCTGTGTTCATTTCTATTTCCTACTCAACCCAGGGCGTGGTAGGTACTCAATAAATCTTTGCTGAGTGGGATTTTTCCATCTAACCCTAAGAGCAACCTGAGCAGCAAATCATAAATACTACAGTCCTCAACCCCCAGGCCACGGAACAGTAACAGTTCATGGCTTGTTAGGAACTGGGCTGCACAGCAGGAGGTGAGTGGCAGGCGAGTGAGTGAAGCTTCATCTGTATTTATAGCTGCTCCCCATTGCTCACATCACCGCCTGAGCTCCTATCAGATCAGCGGGGGCATTAGATTCTCATAGGAGCGCGAACCCTACTGGAAGCTGTGCATGTGAAGGATCTAGGTTGCGCGCTTCTTATGAAAATCTAACGCCTGATGATCTGAGGTGGAGCTGAGGCGGTGATGCTAGTGCTGGGGAGCAGCTGCAAACACAGATTCTCATCACTTTCTGCCGTGGCTGGAGTCACTGTCTCCCATCACCCCCAGATGGGACCATCTAGTTGCAGGAAAACAAGCTCAGGGCTCCCCACTGATTCTGCATTACGATGAGTCGTATAATTATTTCTTTATATATTACAATGTAATAATAATACAAATAAAGTGCACAATAAATGTAAGGTACTTGAATCAAAACCACCCCCCACCCCCCAGGTCCATGGAAAACTTGTCTTCCCTGAAGCTGGTCCCTGGTGCCAAAAATGTTGGGGACCGCTGCATAAATGAATAAGGATCATAAATAAATGATAATCTTAAATGACTAATCATCATAAATGAATGACTACGGATGGACACAAATTGTGGAGCACTGATAGATATGCCATAGTTCTTACCCTCGTGGGAGTTTAATTCACTTTAGGTTAAGACATAGGGAAGACAAGGAGAAACCAATCAGTGAGGATTATTTTCCATCCTCTGTTCCTCCCGTCTGTGCTGCTCTGTAGTGGATGGAGAGGCTACATTACAGGTACCTGCTCATAAGAGGCTCAAGGGCAAAAATCTCAGTGCCTGGAGTTTGGGATAATATTATGTGATAAATAACTTGCAGTATAATGAGATATGACACTCCCCACTTTCCAGAACAAAGACTTGTCTCCTTTCAATTTTGAGACCTAAAGAATAGAATCTCCCTTGGAAAACATTTCCCACTGACAATTCAGCCCTCTGTTTTCCAAACCCCTTTAAAAGCTGCACTGAAAATACACAATGAAATGTTTAGGGGTAAAGTGGGCATCATAGCTGCAATTTTTTCTTTAAATTATTTAGTGGAGTGGGAAGAGAGAGAGAAAGAAAGAGAAAGAATGGATAAAAGAAATGAGGTAAAATTTAGGGAATGTGGTGAAGGCCATTGGAGAATTCTTTGTAGTATTGGGGAATGCTTTGTAATATTCTTGCAATTTCTCTGTAAACCAGGCATTATTTTGAAATAAAAAGTTTTTATAAAAGCCAAAGCAGGCCGGGCGCGGTGGCTCATGCCTATAATCCTAGCACTCTGGGAGGCCGAGGCGGGCGGATCGTTTGAGCTCAGGAGTTCGAGACCAGCCTGAACAAGAGCGAGACCCCGTCTCTACTAAAAATAGAAATAAATTAGCTGGACAACTAAAAATATATATATAAAAAAATTAGCTGGGCATGGTGGCACATGCCTGTAGTCCCAGCTACCCGGGAGGCTGAGGCAGGAGGATCCCCTGAACCCAGGAATTGAGGTTGCTGTGAGCTGTGAAGATGCCACTGCACTCTAGTCAGGGTGACAGAGCAAGACTCTTGTCTCAAAAAAAATAAAATAAAATAAAAGCTAAAGCAAATTCTTTGTCCAGTTTAAAAGAATGATATGATTGCAAAAAAAGGTTGTGTTTTTCTATCTATAGGCAGAAATAGTAATGCTTTGCAGTTCAGGATCCATTCATAAAGCAACAAATTGCATTTGGGGCAGGCGTCTGTGTGCCCCTGTGGACTCCTTGATACTTAAGCAAAGGAGAAGTGGGTTTGTCTTAATCACAGATATCATAGGTCCATCTTCTGCTGGTTGGATGTGGTAGGCTGGACAGTGACCCCCCCAAGGTGTCCATGTCCCAGTCTCTGGAACCTGTGAGTGTTTCTTTATATGGCAAAGGGATTTTGCAGATGGAATTAACGAAGGATTTTGAGATGAAGACATTATCCTGGATTACCTAGTTGGGCCCAGTGTCCTCACAGGGGTCCTTATAAAAGGTAGGCAGGACAGAAGAGAAGGCAATGGGGAGATGCAAGCCAGAGATTGGAGTGGTGTGAGGGAGGGGTCGGGTCCAGGGATGCGGGCGACCTCTAGAAACTGTAAAAAGCAACGAAACAGATTTTCTCCTAGAACCTCCAGAAGGAACCAGCCCTGCCAACACCTTGACTTTAGCTCAGGAAGACTGAGTTTAGACTTCTGACCTCCAGAGCTAGCTGTAAGGAAATAAATCTGTGTTGTTTTAAGACACTAAGCTTTGGTGATTTTTTACAGTAGCCAGAGGAAGCAAATCTGGGTGAGGGGTTGCTATACCTGGGTTCCTGAGCAGGAGCAATGCCAAGTATGAGCTCTGGGTCATTGTCATTAGCATTTCAAAGAATCGTCTTCTCGCCCAAATAAACTGTTTCCACGCTTTGCTTTTGATGGCTTGTGCCTTATTTTGGTCTCTAGCTTTGATCACCTGTGTGACAAATGGAACCCGAATGAATTCCGGAGCTAGCAGGTTGAGTGTTCAATGTCACTTCACAGAGATGTCATGGTGCTTTGGGAAGTGACAGTGCCTGGCGTTAGACAGCAAGTTGTGGTTTTGTGTTGGGGTAAGGGGAGGGGTGCAGGTGGACGGGTGAGATGGAGGGAATGGGAATTGATTCCTAGGCAGAGTTTTTCAAACCTATGTGAAGTAAGGACTTCTTCATAAGGAGCTTCTTTTGTGTGTGCTGACTTAAATTTAGTTTTATTATATTGTTACTTAAATATGTATAAGCATAAAACTAAGTGTTAATGTATGCTTATAGCTTTAAGACGACGATAAACTCCAAACTTATTTCAAATTAAATGCAAATAAAACTACAAACCCAGTAAAATTCAGTTTAACACCACGGAGTTAACGTCGTGGATAATGTTGTTTTGCTAATTCTAAATTGGTGTTCTCAATATGTTTTCACACACACTTGTAGAGTTCTGGCACATTATCTTTGTTTCAACTGAACTATGTTTAATTCACTGTGAAAATATTGTTATGTTGAAAGAAGCATATATACATCACAGTAATTAATTGATCTACTAAGAACAGTTTTCAGACTTGAATGCAAATATTCAATTGTTTCCGTTTCTGTATGTATCGGAAACAGACCAAGAAAAGCCATAGTATTTACTTGTATACACGTAGGGGGTTAAAGTCAGCATAGTAATGGCCTGGGAGGGGAGAGGAAGGTGTGTTGGAAACAGATTCGTGGGGGGCGTCTGGAATCCTGGGAATGCTCAGTGTCATGACCTGGGTATGTGTTTCTTGAGTCTCTTTTTTTCCCTGTGCTAATGTTTAAGGGCATAAGACATAAGTGTGCAAATTTTGGATTATTATAAAGAAAACACGAGTATGACTCCATCAAGGACAAAAAATAGCCCGTTGCCAGTGCTCCAGAAACCCCCCATGTAGCCCTGCATGGTTACATCACACCCGTCCCCACAAATAACGACTGTTCTGTCTTTTGTGGCAATCACTTACTGCTTTTATTTCCACTTTTACAATCCACATGGGCGTTCCTGAATACTACAGGTTACTTTTGCATATTTTTGAACTTATAAAAACAGGGCCGTGTTGTGTCTTTTGTATTTGACTTCTTTTCACTCAGTATTTATTTTTTGAAGATCCATCCATGTTGTTCTGTGTAGCTGTAGGTCATTCGTTTTTGTTGTGGTATAGAGTATCACGGTGTAACCATACCATGCTTTATTGATTTGTTTGTGTGTTGATGGACTTCTGGGTTGTTTTCAGTTTTTAACTATTACAGATAACGAGGCTGTGAACATCCTCATACATGTCTCCTAGAGGTCATGTATCTAGGAGTGGAATTGTTGGGTCCTCTGGTGTGCATGCCTAGATAATGCCACACTGTTTTCCAAAATGGTTTTCCATGGTAGTTTCATTTTAATATTTCCCTGGTTTTGAATAAGGTAAAGCACCTTTTGTATTTTTATTGGTCAGTAGGATTTTCTCCGTTGTGAGGGGTCTGCCCAACTATTTTGCCCATTTTTCTCTTGAATTTCCTGTCTTCTTATTGATTTATAGGCTATATATTCATTCTGGATACAAGGCTTTGTCAGTTATATGTTGATATTATTATTTATTATTGTAGACATCTTCTCCCACTCTCTCAATGGTATCTGTTGGTCCGTGGAAGTTTTTACTTTTAATGTAGTCAAGTTTATCCATTTTTTCTGTATGGTAAGTGCCTATATGCATTCTGTTTAAGACATCTTTCCCAATTCCAGATGATGAGGCTACTCTTTATGTCATCTTCTAAAGTGTCATCGTTTCATTTTTCACATTTGGTAATGTAAGTCAAGAACTGCAGAATGTCTGAAATTTTACCCCACTTGTAAGCTGACAGGTTTGCCTGTCTCAGTCTCATGTCATGAATGCTGGCAGAAGAGAGATTCCTGGGTCAGAGACAAATGACTTTCTTACTCACAGCAGTAGCAGTACAAGAAGATCGGCATATTCTTGTGCCAGCTCCCAGAGCCCGATTCCCGCAGGGCACATGCGCAGAGGGCAGGCGACTCCCACACCTGCCCTGAGTTGTGTTAGAGGGGAGGAACCCGAGCCCAGGGAATCCAAATCTTTTATAGCGGGCTGTAAGCTTGCCTGACCCTTGCCCCAGATGTTGTCATTCTTACACCAAACAGTAAACAAACCTGTCTTTTTCCTTGGGGAGACACACTGTATCTGTTTGCCACGCAATATCCCTGAAAAGGCAACAAAGGGGAGCAGCGCTTCTGCTTCCAGACTCGCAGCAACATGAGCCATCTGGAGAGAATTATCTCCTAAAAGGTATGATCCACCTGTTATTGACTTGGGTAGGTTTTATCATTTTCCATGGAGACACTCAATTGGAAAAGGGGGCTCATATGTCTTCCAAGGGACAGGTGCTGGAGAGTTGGGCCGGGGTTGCTGCAGGGGCGGTGTGGGACGTGGACACGCAGCTGCGTTCTTCCACGGCAGGCTGTGGGGGAGGGGCTGAAGGAGGGACCGTGTCGGGAGTAAGAATCTTTGCATCTATAGAGAGGGAAAACGAACCCTTAAAATAGGCCTGGCTTGTACTGTGTACCGGAAATTTGCCGAAAGAGTAGATTTTAGGTGCTCTCACAACACACACACACACACACACACACACACACACACACACACACACACGGGTGACGACTGTGAGATGATGGATGTGTTAATTGGCTCCACTGTAGTAATCATTTCACCATGTACATCAAAACATCAAGCTGTATTCCTTAAACATATACAATTAAAAAAAAAAAACTAAACCAAAAAAAGGTCTGTATTTCTCTTAACCTGTTCAATATTCAGCATAAAGTTGAATTTAGAATCTGGAAGTTTAGCTATGTGCTCATGGACCCAGAGTTCTCTGCATGCTCACCTAGCCTCGATCTGGGGTGTCAGTTTCCTCTTCCCGATACTTACTCTTCCCTTTTCAGTCTGAAAAGCATTCTCCTTGGCAGAATAATTGGTAGCCAAATGTAGAGTTTTCTGCCGTGGAAAGTGATGTTTTTGAGCAAAGTCTGAAATCTTTAACAAAAGAAGTCAAACCAAATAGCAAAGGAGATTGTCTATCACAAGTCAGGGCCAGTTAGGATAGAGAAACCACGCTAAGCATTTCACATAGAAGGGGTTTCATACAAGGCTCTGGTTATAGGGGGAGTGGAAGGATGGAAAAACAAAAGTGGATGATGAAGTGTAACCCAAAGATTAGTAACTTCAGGAAGCTGCTGCTACGTCTAGGCGCTGGGTGACAAAGGGGGAGAGGTGGCAATAAAAGGCCTCGGCTGCCTTGGGTGGCGCTCAGGAGGGGGAGAGCTGGGACTTGAATGGCCCAGGAGACACCACAGCACTTGTGTTAGAAGCGCCGGAAGACTTATGGCTAGGGTTTTCCCTGTTGCTAGAGGGATGCCCACGGAGGCTGAAAGCAGGAACAGATCCTTTCTTCCCTTCTCCCTCTTTCCACTATCAGAACATGACAAGCAGCTGGCGGCAAGGAAGCCTGAGCAATGTAGATTGCAGAGCAGCCTGGCGGAGTAGGGGCAGAAAGGTGGGGCTGGGGCTGAGAGACAACAGGTAGATGACCAGCACCCGCTTGCAAACTGGTCGGATTAGCACCTCCTAAAACATGTCAAGATTGGAATGCTCATTTTATGCAACTTCTGGGGACTGTGGCATGTGGGTGGGTCATCTTGGAGTTGATGGT
The DNA here is from genome assembly GCF_000956105.1 of Propithecus coquereli. NCBI lineage: Eukaryota > Metazoa > Chordata > Mammalia > Primates > Indriidae > Propithecus > Propithecus coquereli. Next base: position 846,296 of record NW_012150919.1, read on the forward strand.
CAGTGAAGGAGGCTCTGGGGTAGTGTTTGCTGTGTGTTGTGTGTCTCATTAGTATCCAAAGTCAAGTTGAATTAATTTTGGATTTAAATGCATTTTTGAGGTCAAGGCTAGAAGTCGTAGCATCTGAAGTGTTGTTCTAGCCCCACTTCCTATCAGCTGGTGCTGTGTGTGAGAGAGGGCACAGGGAGGAACAGGTGCTGGGGGCAGGGAAATACTAGGTTTGTTATGGGGCACGTTGAACTGGGACATTCAGGAGGCAGCTGGATACATGCATCTGACTCAGATGTGAGATTTGGGGCTAAAGATAGTATTTTGGGTGCTTGATGGTAAGTGAACCCTTTGAGAATGTTGTAATTTCCCAGAAGAGAATGCAGGAGAGCAAGGAGAGGCGTGAGGAGGCTTGAAAACCAGACCTTGGAGGACACCAACATTTTCAAACCTAGAGGAGCCAGCAGAGGCAAGAGAGACCATCCTAACGGGAAGCTCTTTTCTCAAGCAGACTGTTTGCTTGAAACTTTCATCGTGGGTAGTATTTGCGCTGTAGCAGAGTGAACCTGCAACAACCTAAGTCTTAAGCCCAGACCCCAAAAGTATTATTTTTATGGACAATCTCCCTCAAGCTCCATCTTGCGTAAATGTTGATGTGGGCAGTGTGCACCTCCTGTCTCCCTTCTCTGCGGGCATGGTTGGGAGAGGCCGGCCTTTGCTGACCCCGTGTTTGCAGGTTTGCTGGATCTTGCTTAGGCATTCCACTTGCTTATGGTCACAATGCTGCCGCTACCTTAATTTGGCTTGGAATTGGGTTTGAGCCATGGATCAGAATATCTTTTCATTCTTTGTGATTATAGCTGCTTTTAAAAAAGCAAATTTACTAAATTTTCTAAGTGAATAATTTAAGTTTGACAAGGAAGAGGCAAAATAGATGCAGGCTCTAAAATCTGCTTTGCGATCACAGAAGGGTCTTTTCCTGATTTAAGTATCCAGTGGAAACTCCTGTGCGACTTAGGGAAAAGTCTGTGTAGGCTAGAGTGAGTACAGTTGAAAAACTATTTTTAAAAATGCTTTAATAATTACCTTTTTTCCTAAATCACAGAGATGTTCAGCATTTTAAGAAAAGCTGATATACCCAAATCTGAATTTATGCAGCAAATAGATCATTAGCACCCTTTCATTTTACCAAAGGATTCTTTGATGATGCCTTTAAATAAGCAGATTTCTAAAGTAAGTTTAAATGTTTTGAATTATGAAAAATAGATTTACAATTTTTCAAGGACACATCTTGTAAAGGAATTACAGTTGTGAAGTGTTGAGCAAGGTCATGAACGTTTTCATAAGAAGGAAAAAATGTAGCATTTATTTCTACCTTTTCTTTTCTCTTATCAGCGTCTCAAAATAGACCAACAGGACATTTTATTGTTACTATTTATTTGCTACAATACCAGTGACATCTCATTTGATATTAGTCCTTTAGCCTTGAGCTAAAATGACCCTGTGGAAACGAATGAGTGCTGTGAAGATGCCAGCCCCTCAGAAGAAGCCTTTGTGGGAGGGTTGCCTAGAAGTGGTGTGGGCTGGGCTGCCCCAGGGGGCGCGTGGGGAAGAGGCCAGGAAGGTGTGAGTCGCATCTCCCGTGACCATCTCCCAGGACCGTGCCCAGGATGGCATTTCTTCATAGATGAGGGCCTCAGATTGGAGGGTGGAGGGTGAGAATCCGCAAGCCTTTCCAAGTGGCAGTGAGGCTTTCTAACCTTGATTTTTGAGTTGGGAATTAGTTCACATTAGCAGTTTTTGGCTCCTAGAGGTTGAGATTGAGGAGCTTTTATGAAATCCTCGAAATGTCTGGCCCTTACCTCTAGATGGAGATCCAGCCGTAATTTATGCATCCAGTGTGGCCTAAAATACTTTCCTGTATGTCCTTATCTTTCTCTCTCTCTTTCTCCGTCCTCCCCCTTTTCCTTTCTTTCTTTCTTCTCCTTCCTTCCTTCCTCCCTCCCTCCCTTCCCATAGTCTCAAGTCTCCAAAAACAAAAGAAATCAGTGCGGATTCTCCTCCCTGAGACCAATGTGTTGGGAAAAGCAACAACTACCCCTGCAAACACCAAAACCTTCCAACAGAGTGAATGGGGAAGATCATATTTGGTGTTCAGCAATCTTAAAAATGACCAGACAGCAAAAGCCCAGAGGAAGTGAGGAAAGTTAGTAGGAACTGATAAAACTATACAGATGATTTCTGCTCCACCTGGTTGGAAGTTTCACTTACGTCTGGTTATTCTTGGAGCATTGGGACGTGGAACAGTCAGTGTGAGGGGACAGACATGGATAATGTATAGTTTGGGAGCTCTGGTGCCTTCGTGACCCTGAAGGTTTTTATTTGCAAGGTGTTGGTTGAATCCGCCTTTCCTCCTAAAATCTTCAGCACATACAAGTGCTGACTTAATGTCTTTTTTTCCTAATCTACATTCTGTATTCTTTGTTGCTTTGTCATGAAAGGTGCATCGTCTCATTTTCAAAGAGAGATCTAATAGACCCATGCCTTTCACTTATAACTTTCTGTTCAGCTGGTTTTTATTTTTTTATTGATACATATTTGTACATCTTATGGGGTACATGTAATCTTTTGTTACACGTGTAGGGTGTGTAATGATCAAGTCAGGGTATTTAGAATATCCATCACCTCGTATACTTATCATTTCTATGTGTTGGGAACATTTCAAGTCCTCTCTTCTAGCTATTTTGAAATATACAGCACATTGTCATTAACTATAGTTACCCTACTCTGTTATCGAACATTAGAACTTATTCCTTCTATCTAACTGTATGTTTGTACCCATTAACCAACCCCTCTTCATCACCTCCCCCTCCCAACACACACATGCCCCCTTCCCAGCCTCTAATAACTGTCGTTCTACTCTCCACCTCCATGAGATCAGCTTTCTTAGCTCCCACATATGAGTACGAACATACAGTATTTGTCTTTCTGTGCCTGGCTTATTTTACTTAACGTAATGTCCCATATTTCCATCCATGTTGCCGCAAATGACAAGATTTAATTCTTTTTAATGGCCAAATAGCATTCCATTGTGTACATATACCACATTTTTTTAATCCATTCACCTGTTCATGGACACTTCGGTTGATTCCATATGTTTGCTATTGTGAATAGTGCTGCAATAAACATGTGGATACAAGTATCCCTTTTACATACTGATTCCTTTCCTTTGGGTAAATACCCAGTAGTGGGATTGCTGGATCATATGGTAGTTCTATTTTTAGTTTTTTGAGACATCTGCATACTGGTTTCCATAATGGCTGTACTAATTTACATTCCTACCAGCAGTGTATGAGTGTTCCTATCTCTCTGCATCCACACTGACATTTGTAGTTTTGGTACTTTTTGATAAAAGCCATTCTCACTGGAGTTAGGTGATATCTCACTGCGGTTTTGATTTGCATTTCCCTGATGATTAGAGATGTTGAGAATTTTTTCATTTGTTTTTTGGCCATTAGTCTGTCTTCTTTTGAAAAGTTTCTGTTCATGTCCTTTGCCCACTTTTTAATTGGGTTGTTTGATTTTTTCTTGTTGATTTTCCTGAGTTCTATATAGATCCTACTTATCAGCCCTTTATTGCATGTATAGCATGTGAATATTTTCTCCCATTCTGTAGGTCGTCTATTCCCTCTGATGATAGTTTTCTTGGCTGTGCAGAAGCTTTTTAATTTGATCAGGTCCCATTTATTTATTTTTATTGTTGCTGTGATTGCTTTTGGGGTCTTCTTCATAAATTCTTTTCCTAGGCCGATGTCTGTAAAAGTTTTTCCAACATTTTCTTCTAGAATTCTTGTGGTTTCATGCCTTAGGTTTACTAAAGTCTGTTATCCATGATGAGTTGATTTTTGTAAGAGGTGAAAAGGTGCAGATCCTGTTTTAGTCTTCTACATGTGGCTATCCAATTTTCCTAGCATCATTTATTGAATGGGGATTCTTTTCCCCAGTGTATGTTTCTGTCTGCTTTGTCAAAGATCAGTTGGCGATATGAGGATGGTTTTATATCTGGGTTCTCAGTCCTGTTCCATTGGTCTATGTCCCTGTTCTTGTGCCAGTACCATGCTGTTTTGGTTACTATAGTTTTGTAGTATAGCTCGAAGTCTGGTAATTAAATTTCTTTTCTATTGGAATCTGTTGCTGGAGAATTATTGTGTTCATTTGGCAGTGTCATATTTCCTTGCTTTTTCATGTTTCTTTTGTCTTTGTGCTGTTGATACCTGCACATCTGGTGTAACAGTCACTTCTTCCAGTTTTTTTGGAAGGGCTTTCATAGGAGAAGACTTTTTCCTGAAGATGTATCTGTGGTGCTGGCTGGGCGTGGGACTTTAGCTTTGTTTCTGGGTGCATGCAGTTGTGTTGCTGCTGTATGATTTTTTTGGCTGTGAACAGTGTTAGTGGTGTCTATGATTTTCTCAGTGGCTTGGCTGCAGTCGTTAGTGGAGGCTGTGATGATGCCTTACTGGGGACAGGAATGCCAGGTGGGCCAGCCATTGGTCCCCAGTGGTGGCAGTGGCAGGATGAGCATACCTACTTTTAGGCCCTCGGGCAGCATATGCAGGTGTTGGTGTTAGCAGTCCAGTTGGGCTGATTCTTGGGCCTGTGGGTGGCTGGCTCAGGTGGCAGCAGTGGCAGTAGTGGGCCAGACGAATGGGCAAGTCCTCGGACCCTGGGCACTGTGCATGGTGTGGGCAATGGTAGTAGTGGTGTCAGGACAACCCTTAGGCTCCCAGGTGGCATTTGCCAATGTTACCAGTGGCTGCAGTGGGCTGGTGGGTCAGTCCCTAGGCCCCCACGTGGTGTGTGCAGGTGAGTGCCAGCAGTGGTGTTAGTGGCAGGCTGTGTGGGCCCGTCCTCAAGTCCCTGGGAGGAGTGCACCGAGTGGGTGATCCCAGGGCCCTGGATGGCATGCTTGGGCACCGCAGGGGAATGGTGCCAGGCTGGGCAGGCCTGTTCTCAGGGCCCTCAGTGATGCACAGGCATAGGCTGTGGTTGTGGGTAGGAAGAGCCTGTCCTCTAGGCATAAGCAAATGCATGGGGACCCTGCTGCTCTGTGGGGCAGGGCTCCTGGTAGTGGGAGTGGCCGCAGGCAGGTGGGTGGCTTTCAGGCTGTGGGGAGCATTGGCAGTGGTGTGTGTGGAGAGCCTGTCCTCAAGGCACGTGCCAGTGCACAGTGGCCCTGCTATCGGTGGGGGCAGAGTTGCTGTCAGCCTCCCCAGGGGGCAGCTGTCAGGCTCTGAGGATTGCACGCTTACGCTCTCTTTGTCCCGTGGGCAGCTTCCCTGGTGCACTGCACCACCCATTCCCTGGGGTGTAGGACTCTGTGTGGGCTGGAATTCTGGGGACTCTGCTGTACTTGTGAGTCCAGCTGGTGTCATGCTGCTGCAGCCTTTCAGGTGGACACAGGGGAATGTCAGAGGGACTCTGGGGATGTGGAGATGCAGGAGCTGTTAGGCCCCAGGACAGGATGCAGTCTGGTGGGGGCTGGGCTCTCCAAATGGCATCATCATGTAGCTGCTCAGGGCTGGGGGAGGTGTGTGGGACCCAGTGTGAGCTCCCTCTCGGTGGCAATGCCTTTGCTCCGTCTCTGGGCACCTCTCTATGCTAGTCCCAGGACCCTCGAGGGTGGAGGGGTTCTCCCGTGGCTGGGATTCAGAAGTCTGCACTGGGAGCATGGACCACCGCGGGTCTCTCCCCTGGCCCTGCACTGGGGAGCCTCTGCGGGCTCCCAGCCATCCAGGCTGAGCTGGCTGCCTCACTTCCCTCTCCTGCCATGTCCCAGTGTTTCCTGTCACTGTTGTGTTGAATTCCAGCATTCTCTCTTAGATGTTCTATTTGAAGTGTGATTATTTGCTATTTTGGTTCTTTTTTGTGGAGGAGGCAAGTGCTGGTACTCCAGTCAGCCATCTTGAACCACTCCCCTCCGAACTGTTTTTTGAATAGGAGGATTTTTTTCCTTTTAACTTTTGGGGTTATATCCTATTTAATTTTTGTAAAGTGATGTAGATGAAATTATAAGTCATTAATTTTGTGTTTTTTTCTTATGTTGAAACTATTAAAACAACAAGTTGCCTTTTCTTCAGTTAATCATCATGCTTTCTCTTTTCCATCATTTGCCATGTAGCAATTGTATGATGGGAAATTCTTTTTTACCTTCTAAACTTCACCGAAGGCCCCAGGCCAGGAGATCACGTGTTCAGAGACATTATGGTTATTTTTTTCCAATCCAAAGGAAGACAGCCAATAGTAGCCAACCCCACCACACCTGTACCAAGCACAACAATATTATCATGTTTACTGCCATTCAGTACCCAATTTTCCTGGACTTTTATTGGAGAAAAGTGTCAATAATAGAAATTCAAACAATATCCCTAACATGCCCACAGATTATTTCAGGAACTGTCTAATTCATTTGCCTGGGCAGCAGCTGGTCAGGGCGCCTGCTATTTGGCGTGCACCAGCCTAGTGCTGAGGATGCCGTGGTGAGTAAAACAGACAAGACCCTGCCCCCAGGGTCTTGCAGGTCTCTGGAGGAGGCTGACACATCGATAAACTGCAGTGCAGGATGTAAGTGCTGTGTTAGCACTTAAGGTGTTAACGTTAAGAACTTACAGAAGGGGCACCTTACTAGGTCTCCAGAGTCAGGCACTACCTCAAATTGAGCAGGGTCTCACTCAGTCACCCAGGCTAGAGTGCAGTGACATCATCATAGTTCACAGCAACCTCAAACTCCCAAGCTCAAGTGATCCTCCTGCCTCAGCTTCCCAAGTAGCTGGGACTACAGGCGTGCACCACTATGCCCGGCTAATTTTTCTGTGTTTTGTAGAGATGGGGGTCTTGGTCTTGCTCAGGCTGGTTTCGAACTTCTGGCCTCAAGCAATCCTCCCTCCTCAGCCTCCCACCTAATGAGCTTTGTAAGCCACATAGGAGTTAGCTGGGTGGGAAAGGCCTTCCAGGCAATACCAACGGCGTGCACAAAGGCAAGAAAGAACAGGGTGATTCTGAGTGACCAAAAGTTCGGGAATGGAGGAGTGCAGGGTGCTTATGGGGACAGAGCAGTGAATGAGGCTGGGGCGAGGTAAGTGGCCAGCAGATCATGGAGGGCAAGGTGCACTGTTATGGAGTATGGATTTTATTTTAAGGGCAATGGGGAATCACTGAGTCAGTCTGGGGAATGACGTTATTTAGTGGGTGTTTTGGATAGCTCACTGGCAGTGGTCTGGAGGAAGAATTTGAGGAGCCCAGTTAGCGACTGGTTCAAGGATGAAATAATGGTGTCCTGAACTGAGGATATGTTTATGGGATGGGGAAGAGGAAATGGAATCAAGAGATGTTTGGGATGTAGAATGGATAGCACTTGGGGTGGTGTGTGTGTGTGAGAGAGAGAGGGAAGAAATATATATACGTGTGTGTGTGCGCGGGGGGTGTACGAGTTAGGGAGCTCTATGGAGCATTTGTGGCCCAGAAGGTTTTTATTTGGAAGGCGTTCATTGAATCAGCCTTTCCTCCTGAAAGCTTCAGTACGTACAATTTGCTGACTTATTGGCTATTTAAAAAAAATCTAAATTCTGTATTCTTTCTGTTGTTTCGTCTTGAAGGATGCATCTTCTTGTTTTCAAAGAGAAATCAGATAGATTCATGCCTCTTTCTTTTAACTTTCTGTTTAGCTGTTTTTTATAGGAGGATCTATATTCTTTCATATATATGAAAATAATTTTCTAGGACTCTCTTAAGATTTTTTTAAAGTCTAGGACAACTTTCAGTTTCCAGACTTTTTCAACTGTGTGGGTGGTGATTCTACTAATTGAGAAGGAATATAGGCAGAGAAGTGGAATGATGAGTTTATAAATTTTGGGTTTACCCAAAGAAAATTTCCAGAAGGCAATTGGAGGTGAAAAAAATTGAAGTTTAAGAGAGAAGGTTGGGCTGGAGTTAACAGATTTTTAAGTCAGTGGCATAGATAAGTAATTGATAAATTCCCAGTAACAGACAAACTTATCAAGGGAGATTATTTAGGGAAAGGGAGATAGAAGGCCAAGGTTGTAACCCTGGTTCGAGAACAAGAAATTGTGAAATAATAGAGGAGAGTCTAGAGAGAAGGGGATGAGATTTAGGCCACAGAGGCCAGGAGAAGGGATAGTGTCCAGAAGGGAATGGTCAACAGAGTCAGAATGCCTCAGAGAGCTCATCTAAACTAAGAGCCAGAATTTATCCTGGAGACGTAGAAAGTAGAACGTCATTGATGAGAGCATTTTAAGTGGAGTCATATTGTCTGGTGTATCAATTAGGAATGAGTTTGTCTGCAAGTAACAGAAAACCCAACCACAATGACTTACAGATCTGGGCTTGTTTTTCTCACATAAGTGGAGGCCAGTGGTGGGAGGCTGCTGGCCTTTGTTCAAGAACTTAATGATATCAGGGTCTTCATTTCGTAATTCTTGAAGTCTGTTTCTTACAGCCTCAAGCTGACTGCTGCAGCCTCAAACTTCATGTTCACACTCAAGGTAGCAAGAAGGGAGAAGAGTGGCATCTTCACATCCAGAGACTGAAAGCACCCCAGAAATCCTAACCCCCAGCTGGCTTTCGCTTAGGTCTCCTTTGCCATGATGAGACATATGACTACCTGTAGTTGGAAGGAATGCCGGGAAAGCGGAGAATATTCTGGCATGTGAGCCATTGCCTGGGCTGGATACATTGACACCTTGAACAAAATTTGGGTTCTGTTAGCGAGGCAGGGGGAGAGTGTGTGTTGAGTGGGCAGCTGACAGCGTTGGCCTTACATAGGTTGAGAAGTGAATGGAAGTGAGAAAATGGGGACCGGCTGTGTCTATGGCCTGAGAAGTACGGACTAGGGAAGGAGGCAGCCAGAGGGAAGATAGTGAAGTCATGGCAGGTTCCACTGTAGAATGTGAAAGGCTTGAGCACATGGAGACGTTGATTTGAGTAGGGAGAGGCTGAAAATGCATAGAGGGTCTCACGCTGTGGGGCAGTACTCAAGAGACGTAGGACGGGTGAAGGTTGTGCTTTTTGTTGGAAAGTGGCAGAAGGGGGTCATCCTGGAGGCTTCTCAAGCAAACTGGTTGTAGGAAAGAGCACATACAGAGGCCGAGGATCTGGAGATGTATTCCCTTAAAACTGTCCGTGCTCAGCGTCCATGTGTTTCTGGTTTGAAGTTTCTAGTTTGAAGACTACTGCTCTAAATCATACAACGCATTTTCAGTTCGGTCGTTAGAATTTCCAGTTCCATGTGATTATCACAAATTGAGCATTGACTTGAAGTTGATCTTCCCTTCCCCAGCCAGCACTGGACTCAAGCAGACCATTGTCATCAGGAGGGTGTGGAGTCTCTTAGAGTCTCCTACTCCAGAACTTCTGGTCCTCGACTGGGCTTGAATTGTGGGGTAGGAGGAGGGGAAAGTGAGGTGGGGAAGTTTCTACTTATTTGGTCACTGTGTAAGATGGCTTTGATCTCTCTGGTCCCTGGCAGGTGTTCAGAGCTGACTTCCTTAGAAGTGACACTCAAACGCTATACCTACCTTGGTGCATAGAGGGCATGCACTAATTTTGTTGTTAAACAAATACTAGAATGCAAAGGTCTCTTCTCTAAGAGTGGTTGCAGAAAAATACTGGTAACTTTTGGTAAGTATTGGTATATAAATATTTGGTAAATATTGTCACTTTTGTAAAACAAATAGTGAGGGTATATATGTGTGTGTGTGTGTGTGTGTGTGTGTGTGTGTGTGTAAATTTAGGAAAAACGAAGAAGGAATTGTCCCAGACTGATTACATCTGGGAGGGGGAGCTTTGCCTCTTAATTCTTATAACTAAGTCGAAAGTTTAATAAGATTTGGTAATGTTCTACATTTTGTGTTTTCCATTATTTTTTTGATTTTATAAAAGACCATCTACATTTTTCAAAAAGCTTTCATAGGTCAAGGCCGAATTATACAGTTTTTTATTTAATACAAGAGATTCTTGCTTATTCATTAAATTAGGGTCATGCCTGTAATCCTAGCCCCTTGGGAGGCTGAGGCCGGAGGATTGCTTGAGGCCAGAAGTTTGAGACCAGCCTGAGTAAGAGTAGACCCCGTCTCTACAAAAAATAAAAAAACTTAGCCAGGTGTGGTGGCTCATGCCTGTAGTCCCAGCTACTTGGGAGGCTGAGGCAGGAGGCTTGCTTGAGCCCAGGAGTTTGACATTGCAGTGAGTTAGGATAACACCACTGCACTCTAGCCCAGGTGACAAGGTGAGACCCTGTTTCAAAACAGACAAACAAACAGGTATATTATTTATAATAGAAGAACATCTTTAGGCTGATATTTATTGGTGAGCATTAGAAATAGACCATTGTCAGCTTCAATGTTCTGCCTCCTTTTGAAGGTGATGATATTTTCCTAGGTTGGGCAGGATAGCTTGACGAGAATGAAATACATGTTTCTGGCCAAACTATTTCATGTGGCTCAAAACTGATTCTATCATTCTACAATCTGATCTTTTAAATTGATCTGAAGAGCTACTCAACATTGCCCTAATGACGTCTTTGCCTACCCAGGTCCGTGAAAAGGGTGCATAACAGAAGAAATCCCACAAAGGAAGAAGGGAAAAGAATAACTCCCTCCCAAATCCCTGGGAAACCTGTTTCCACATGGGCCTTTTTGTGGTCTGGCCCCCAGGCACAAATGGGTTCCAGGAACACAAGGTCCCAGAAAGAAAGCAGCCTTCGTGCTTAATTACACTTCCAAAGACTCTGCCTTAACCCTACAGGGTCCTCTACAAAGAAAATTCTGAAAGATCACATTTTGCTGTGAAAGGAGTCAAACACAAAATACCAGTTAGAATCAAACTTTTAAAAAAGTCAGACTCATAGAGGCTTATGACTAATGATCATTGGCTTGGGTACATGGGGCAAGCTTTTAAAGGAACATAAAGAGATTTATGGGAAAGATATCAACCTCATCGATCAACCCTAATTGAAAATAGCCAAAGAGAAGTGCAAATGGATAGAAACTGGCACCAGTGCTGGAAACTAGGGAAGGGCACCACCCAGCCTGGAGGAAGTTCTGCCCAGTGCAGTGCAAACTGCAGGAAGCTGCCTGAGCCAAATCGTAGACCCGTTTTTGAGAATGAGAGAGGGTGTGCAAAAAGTAAGTAGGAGAGATCTCACCAGACCCTCAGGAATAGCCCCTAATTTCTGGGCGTGAGAGCTGAGAGGGGTTAGCCTCTGTACGGACTGGGAACATCGACGCCAGCTGGAACTGCTTTTCCCAGAGGGCATCCACACTTAGAATCAGCTCCTGCAGGAAGCCCAAAGCCAAGATGGGCCTGAGGGCAGCAGGCCTTCTGGTGGGCAGGGCATCCGGAGAGTGGATGGTCCAGGACACACTTAGCCAAGAGGGCGTGGGGCCAACCCTCTTTCTGTTTCCCTTCTCTTCTTCTTTTACTGGGACACTTCCTTGACTCTCTCTTCCCAATAAGCAATTCTGATTTCAGCTTTGTCCATTCTGTGCTCTTTTTTATTGCGTTTTCCTTCCCTTCTGATTGCTCCTTTTTCATAGTAGCCTCTTCTTGTTTTGTGCATATAGTATCTTCTCAAATTTCTCTATGGGTATTAATGAAAACTTTTAAAAGTTCCCCTTTGTACCTTGATTATCTGTTTCTTTTGGATCATTCTAAAGTTTCTTCTTTGATGTTTTCTTTTACATTCCTGGTTTTCCTCAAATTCCTGTGACTGCTGGTTGTCAGTGTAGGGGACGAAGGACCAGGTTTGTCACTGTAGGTAGCTGGGGTAGTTTTTGTCTGTTTGCCTAACAGTCTTCCCTCCTTACTGGAAGGACTAAGTGCAGGGTGGGTGTGGTGATCAGTGGGCTTTACACTAGGGTCAGTGGCCAAGGGGGATCAGAAAGAAAGGCTGGAAGGAAAGGTTTTATCCCGGGAATGCAGGGCTTTGCTCTGGGGCAGGGCTGCATCTCCATGCTCTCCCCCATATCTGTTGGCATGTTTGGAAGGATCTCTGGCCTCTCTCAGGTCTTCAGACCCAACTTTGAGGCTCACCCCGTCAGCATAGTCCACTTTCTTCAGAGTGTGGGTGCAGGCTTCAGTGTGGAGACAAACACCCTAGCCACCTGCCTGTTGCTTAGTTGGTAATATTAGTGGCTAATATTTAATGAGACTTAAAGAGTGTCAGATACAGTTCTAAATGCTTTCCATACAGTAACCCTTAGGAAGCAGTACTATTATTTTCCACGTTTTGCAGTTAAGGAATTGGAGGCACAGAGAACGTCAGTAATTTGTCCACAGTACCTCTCTAGTTAGCGGTGGAACAGGGATTTGAACCAAGATGCTGTAACCGCAGGATTTGCCTTTGGGTATAGAGATGGGGTGCAGGGATGGGGGTGGAAGGCTCCATTGGTCCTTTTTATTAAGTCCCCTGATGATTCCCTGGGCTCACTCCCATTCTTTTTATGTTTACTTTGTTTAGACTTGGAATTTCTCTGTATTAACTTTTATCTTGGGAGCAATTTTCTACCGTGTATATATTGGTTGGCTTTTTCCTCAGCTCTCTGATCCCATCTGCTCTCCGTCTTCTAGGAATTTCTCACCATTTATGATCTGTTGCTGGCACCCTTTCTTGTTTCTCAGCCCTATTATGGATGTGTCATATGCCTCTCTCTATATATATTTGGAAATTTATTTAAAGGAATTTGGTACAGCACAGAGGAAGATGTGTGTATTCGCTCCACCATCTTGATTCAATTTCTGCAATATTTACTATATGTGTTTTATATACTTGCCTTCTCATGGTAAGATTAATTAATTATTTTATCATGCTGCTATAACAATTATACTTGAAGTGGTGTCTAGGGTGCAGGGGACGCAGTCACTGTGTAATAGCCCCTGGGCTTTTTGTTCTTTTGGATATAGGTTATTGGACTCTGTGTGGTTTAGTTGTGATTCTGCTGAACAGAGACTTCCAGATGTGGATCATCAGACATGAACATTATTTCTACTATTTAGAAGAGGAAGAAGTGGGCTAACATTGCTAAACTTCTTTCTAGACAAATAAATCAGGATAAATACAATGTATGTAAATATTAAAAACGTTGAATGCAAGGTTCATGGAAGGGGTAGTTAAACATTGCGTTTTGTTTTTTTGGGGGGGGTGGGAACAGGGTTTTGTTCTGTCACCCAGGCTGGAGTGTAGTGGCATGACCATAGCTCACTGTGGCCTCAAACTTCTGAGCTTGAACAATTCTCCTGCCTCAGCCTCCTACGTAGCTGGGACTACAGGTGAGCACCACCATGCCTGGCTAATTTTTTAAATTGTAGATACAGGGTCTTGCTGTTTTTCACAGGTTGGTCTCCAACTCCTGACTTCAGTGAGCTTTCCATCTTAGCCTCCCAAAGTGCTGGGATTACAGATGAGAGCCACCAGGCCCGGCCCAAACATTTTTTTTTAATTGAAATAAAATACATATATACAGGAAAGTGTACAGACCATACATATGTATTTTAAGAAAGTGATGTATCCATGTAACCAGTTCAAGACATAGAGAACATTACCTGCACCAAAGAGGATCCCTTGTAACCCTAACTTAAAGGTAACTACCACACCAACTTCTATTACCATAGATTAGTTTTTCTTTTTCAATTTTATATGAACATAACAATGCTGTATGTTCTCTTTTACTTTTGAACTTTATGTAATTAGAATCACACAGCATGAACTTCTTTCATTCAATGTTATGTCTGAAATTTACCCCAGTTGTTACATGTCATAGGAACAGTTAATTCTTTTTAATTAGTATTTAATACATAGTGTTGTAGTATAGAAATATCTACAATATATTTTATTCATTTTACTGCTAATGAACATTTGAGTTATTTCCAGTTTGGGTTATTATGAATAATGCTGCTCGTACATGAATTTTGGTGTACATATGCAGGAATTTCTGCTGAGTGTATACCTAGGAATGGAATCGCTGAGTCATAGGATATGGCTATTCATATACTCAGCTTTAGTAGATTCTGCCCAACTGTTTTACAAAGTGGTTGTACCAATCTATACTCCCACCAATAATATATGAGTGTTCCAGTTGCTCCATTAATCCTTAAAAACATTTGCGTTGTTGTCATTATTTTAAAATAATTTTAGCCATTATGGTAGGAATGTAGTGGCATCTCATAGTGGTTTAATATATATTTCTGTGATCATAATGAGGTGAAAATATTTTCAAATGCTTGTCAGCCATTTGCATATTGTCTTAGTCCATAGGGCTGCTACAACAAAAATACTATACAGACTGGGTGGCTTAAATATTAATAGGATTTTTTTCTATGTCTATGAAGAATGTCATTGGTCTTTTATTAGGGATTGCATTGAATTTGTAAATTGTTTTGGGTAGTATTGCCATTTTTTAACAATATTCTTTCAATTCATGAGCATGGAATGTTTTTCCATATTTTTATATTCTCTTCTGTTTCTTTTATCAATGTTTTATAGTTTTCCTTGTGTAAATCTTTCATTTCTTTGATTAAACTGATTCTTAGGTACCTTTTCCTCTGCTTGATCCATTCTGCTGTTGAGAGCCTCTAATGAATTTTTCAGTTCAGCAAATGTATTTTTCACTTCTAAGACTTCTGGGGTTTTTTATTAGTATTTCAAACTCTTTGTTAAATTTCTCTGATAAATTTCTGAATTGATTTTCTGGGTTATCTTGGTGATCACTGAGTTTCCTTAAAACTACTATTTCGAATTCTTGGTCAGAGAGCTCACATATCACCTCGTTAGGGTCAGTTACTGATTCTTTGCTTTGTCTGTTTGGAGAGATCATGTTTCCCCTTTTGCCGTTGTTTCTTGTGGATGTGCATCTGTGTCTTTGCATTGAAAGATTGATTATTTATTCCGGTCTTCTCTATCTGGCTTATTTTTGTTTTTATTGGATATATTTGCTTAGAGGTTCTTTACTGCTAGGTCACTGCCTCCTTTTCAGCTCTAGGTGGTGCCTTAAGCCCAGGTTTGCCTTGCCTCTTGTAAACAATTACAGCCATGACCTTTCTGAATGACGAGGCTCCAAAGGGGATATCCCCGCAATGTGGGAAGGCTGGCTAGGGGTTCATGCCCAGGGGACCTGTGGTAAAAACTTCCTACAGCATGGTGCTGCTGAACAGCCACTCTGACTTGACATCTCCTGCAGCCGAGTTACAGAGCAGAATTTCCAGGGCTGAGGATAGTAGTGCTACCTCCCCTCTTTGTCTCTGCCTGTCCTCAGGGGATATTTCTCCTTTCAGGCACCTGTGATGCTTCTTGTAGGTTAAGGCAGGGACAAGCCTCCTGCTAGGGAACCCAAGATGGTGGGGAAGCTGGTCGTCCACCTTGATCTCACTGTTTCTAGTGTAGAAAGTGATGCTGAGGGGTGTCACAGATGTGGTAGTACAATTCTCTTACTGTCTGCTTAGTGTTTTTTCACTTCTGTGTGGCCCTAGGACCTGTCCTATATTCATATTTGAGTTCTGGGATATTTCTGGTGATAATCTTGGTGCTGTATATATGTTTTTGGTTTTCTGTGTGGGAAAATGAAACCAGTTTGCTTCCACGCCGCCATTTTGGAACCAGAAGTCCTTTTGCCTTCTTTTGGATTAATCATTTATTTTTATTATTTCATTTGACTCCTTTAGTGACTTGCTAGTTATGTGTTATTTTATGATTTTGTAAGAAGTAATACTAGATATTATGACATGCATTTTTTAAATGTGGTAGAATCTTAATTAAATTAAATTTATCACTTCCAAGCAGTAGAAGAGACCTTACAACAATCTAACAACTCCCTTAGTGTTGGCTTTTGTGCTTTGTTTTCATGTTTTTAAAATTCTACATACATTTGAAACCTCACAAGATATTATTGTTGTTTTAAGCTATTAATGTTCATTTAGATTCATCTTCCTGGTGTTCTTCATTTCTTTCCACATTTTCCTGTTTCCATCCAGGATGGAATTTATGTATATAAAATTAATTTTTTAAAGAACTCCCTTTAGTGTTTCTTTTGGTGTGTGTCTGCTGGTGAGGAATTCTTTGGAGCTTTTCTCTGAATATTTCTTTAATTTTGCCTTTTTGTTGTGAAGGATATATTCATTGGGAATAGAATTTTATGTTGGCAGATATTTTTTGCCAGCACTTTAAGTCTGTGATTTCATTGTCTTGTAGCTCCTTGATTTCTGTGGCAACATCAGCTAACAGTCCTTTTGTTGCTTCTTTGAATGCAATGCGTATTTTTCTCTTTGTTTGCTTTTAAGTTTCTTTGTCTTCAGTCTTCAGCAGTTTGACTATAATGTGCCCAGATATGTTTTTCTTATTTACCCTGCTTCTGCTTGGAATTCCTAGAAAAGCTCGAATCTATAGCTTGATATACTTTTTTCCTATTTTGAATAATTCTTGGCCATCTCCTCTTCAAATATTGCTTCTTTCCCATTTCTCTGTCCTCTTATTATGAACTCTAAAATATACTTGTGTTAGATATTTTCACTGTGCATGATATGGTTATAATGCTATTTTTTGTGTTTTTCATCCTCTTTCCCTTTATATTTCAATTAGGATACTACCTACTGACTTATCTTCTAGTTCACATATTCTCTCAGTTGCAGTGTCTAGTACAATAATTATTATTAAGTATGAAATGTCCAATTTCCTTAAGTACTAAGTTTGACAGTTGCGATCTCTGACATTTCACTTTGACACTTCCTGTTTTGTTTTTATAGTGAAGGTATATCCTCAATCTTTCAAACACATGTTTTGGCTTGTGATTATCTTTCGAAAAAATTTTTAGAGCAATTTTTGTGAAACCATGGATAAATAAAAAATCCATGTTATTTTCGTGTATGAGTTCTGTTGTGGAGGCAATGCAGTGCAGACAGCTCAAAATATCAACGAAGAGTTTGGGAAGGATGTAGCTGACAAACACATAGTACATCGATGGTTTGAGGAGTTCCATTCTGGTGATTTTTGTCTTGACAATGAGCCAGGTAGGCGACCTGAGACCAAAGTGGATGATGATGAGCTGAAAGCTGTAGTGGAAGCAAATCCATCTCAACCTATGCGAGAATTAGCAGGAAGATTTGATGTTACTATTCTGACAACATCGGACCATTTGAAACAAATGGGCAAGGTAAAGAAGCCGGATAGATGGGTTCCACATGAATTAAATGAGCATCAGTAGAGAAATTGTCTTGAACCTTACCTTTCTTTGCTGTCATGACATAAAGGTGAACCATTTGTAAACCACATTGTTACACGCGATGAAAAATGGATTCCTTTTCACAATTGCAAGCATTTGGCACAAGGATTGGATAAAGACGAGGTGCCAAAACACAGTCCAAAACTGAATATTCATCAAAAAAAGCTATTGGTGTCTGTTTGGTGGTCCAACACTGGTTTTATCCACTACAGCTTTATGAAACCTGGTCAGTCTATTACAGCGGATGTCTACTGCAACCAATTGGACGAAATGATGAGGATGCTTGTGATTAAGCAGATGAGGTTGGTCACTAGAGACAGGCCAATCCTTTTGCAAGACAACGCTCAACCACATGTTGCACAGACGATGCTGCTCAAACTACAGAGGCTGGACTTGGAAACTCTCTGTCATCCACCGTGTCCACCAGACCTTGCACCAACTGACTACCACTTCTTCCAGGCTTTGGACCATTTCTTGTAAGGAAAAATATTCAGTTCTCAACAAGCTGTGGAAAACACCTTTTGTGATTTCATCACATGCTGCTTCTCTGCTGGCATAAACAAGCTACCATTAAGATGGCAAAACTGTGTCGATGGTTTAGGTGCATACTCTGATTAAGTATACTGCTTCTTGTTTGAGATATAATAAACTACACTTCTAATTCGAAATTGAATATTTCCTATTTAATGACCTAAATCCTTCTGTTGGATTCTTAATTTTAGTTATTGAATTTTCATCTGCTCTTTTTATGTTTTCCAATTTTTTGATAAAAATTGCCATTGTCATCTATTTTCTTCAGCATATTTATTGTAGTTGTGCTAAAGATAATTTCCGATGTCAGTGTTGGGATTGCCTGTTAGATCGCCTGTCCTTTCCATAGTCTTCCGTGGTTTGGTTCAGTCTCCTGATACGCCACGTGATTTTTTATTTCAATGGCAGATGTTGTGTGTGAAGAATTGTAGTGCTCTGGGTGATGTATCTCCCAGAGATGCTCTGGTTTTATTCCAGTAGATAATGAGGGTAAAGGCTAATAACCATACTGCAATGGATTGAAATGATTCAAGTTCGTATTTCGGGCTTTGAGAGGTCATGACTCCGAGCCTGCTGTTACTCTCAGGGTTTAGGCCTTCAGGGATGAACTGATATCCCAGACTGTTTACCAGGGCATCTCCTTAGCAGGCAGTTCTGAACGCCAATTCTTGTCTCTTGATCACAGTGATACTGCAAAAATCTCTGCTTAGATCATTAACCTCTAAGCAGCCGCTTTGTGCTGATTTCTTAGCATCTTGCCTTCCTTGTGCATACTCAGCTTCAGAATTGTCAAAGCTTTGAGAGAAACTCGAACACCGTCTGTCAGGTTTGCTTCTTTATGTTCCCCCTTTCCCAGAGTCTGGCCTCTTACATCCTGGTTGCCTTGGTTACAGTGCATTCCAGTTTTCCTCTTGCACAGCTAGCAAGACTGCTGCAAGTTCCAGGCTGGTGCTTTCTGCTCAGACTCTATGTCCTATGCTGGAAGACAGAACATTCCCCAGAGAGAAAAGTCATCTGTAAAAGCATCACCCCCTCGGTGTGTTTCCCTGAATTCCTCCTGGTTTTGGCCCCTCAGATCCTGGCTGCCTGGGTTGCTCGGATACCCTCAGAGATCTTCTTAAATTTTAAGATTCGAAAAAATTTTAGACTTACAGAAAGAAAAGTTACAAAACCAGTACAGAGAGCTCACATATACCCTTTTCTCATCTTTCTCTAATATGAGCAACTTAAAAATAACCTTGGTGACTTGTACTTAAAATTGAATCTTGCCGTACTCTCCAAGCGGATGCAAACAGAGCATGACGGCTAACTGGTTGAAAGAGAAAAAAGAAAAAAAGAGGAACCAGAAAGGGTGAAATTTTCGGTGCAGGGTTTCTCAAAGTGTGTTCCTCAGAACACCACCCCTTGGAGATTTGTCCTCAGATCAGACGTCTCCCACGGCCAGGTGAGCGTGGGAAGTGCTGCATCTTTCATGTATCTGCCCCTTGGAAATCCACAGAGCCTGTTGCCATTTTAAAGCCTCTGAAAGTGTTTTAGTAAAGAAATCTGCTTAATCTTGTTTTCCCTGTGTTCCTAAACGTGTGTAGTCAGGAGCTGTTTTGTTTTGTTTTTTGCCTGTCCCTTACTCACCTCCCATGGAGCTAGTGTTTTGTGGCACACAGATTGAAAAACACTGTTCTGGAGCCATTTATAAAAGCCTGAGGTATAAATTCTGCTTTTTTACATTTTCTTCTAGGTTCTGGCTTTCTCACTGTTTAATTTCTTGCTTCATAAAAAGGAAGAAGATGGAGAAGCCAAGGTTTCTTTGAAAACAGATATTTGCACAAGGAGGCCAAGGCTGTGTTAACATTTACCATTAAAACCCAGTATGTCTAGATGAAACACCAAATGCAGAAGCTTCATATTTCCCAAATAAATTTCTTTTATAATTTGTCACTGCTCTGTTGTAGTCTTTGAAAATAGTCTTAATTTTCCTATTATTCACAAAATTGGAGCCACCGAAGAGTAGATGGTGAACCCTGACCATAGCACCAAGGCATCCTGAGAGAGGTCTGAGTTGCAGCGTGAAGTCCCTTTTCCACTGGGGACAACACGTGAGCCACGTTGACCAGCCACACGTTTGTATTTCAGATGCGCAACTTCTGTCTGGCGAGCCCAGGTCGCAGGCAGTGTTTGTGATGGGGAAGTGGAGGTGAGGGCAGCTTGTGTTCGAAGCGGAAGGAGAGTTTTAGAGCGAAATTTTGACAGCCTTCCCCAGCCTACCTCTTCATATAGTGTGTGTCCCTTGTCACCTCCTAACAGGTGCCTGCCACCGCCTGGTTCCTCTCGGTCCATTCTCCCATGCGCCTCTGACTGACCTTTCTGAAATTCAGACCTGTTCACATCGCTCACTCGCTTAACACGTTGACTGCACACTAGGAAAAAAAATACTTTTCCTTGGGTCCGCAGTGTTTTATTACAAAAATAGAATAAAAACTTCTAAAGTAAAATGATCCTTTCTAATTTAATGAAAAATGTGCTATTTTTTGTTGTTTTCTGTGCGTGAATTATATGCAACTTGAAAAATAGTTCTCGTGGCTCCCAAGGTGAAGAGACATGACTTACATATGCTTCACGAGGCCCCGGGATCAAAACTACCGTGAGTTAAATACAACTCACATGGCAGTTAACGTGTTAAAAATCTCCACTGCCCACAGGTTGAAGGTCAGCCTCATGGTCTGGCCCCCGCCTGTCTGCCCATCTGTTCCTTTTCATTTAGGGTCAGTGTTTCCTATCAGTTACCCGTACCGAATTGAACACTCTCATCTGTATTTTTATTTTTAAACCTTTACCTATGCTATTATTTCTACCAGAAATGCACTTTTTCTCTTGTCTCCCTGGTGAACTCCATATAGCCTTCTAGGCTTTGTTCTGGAACTTTCTTGGCACCTTCTCATCCATATAATAATTTGTTTCCTTCCATCTGGGTTCTACTGGCAAATTCTGCGTCTCTGTTATGGAACAGTACACATCTCGCTGCGTGTGGCTCTTCACGTTTCGGCTTCACAGTGGGCCTGTGAGCTGCTGGAATATGGTGATTGATCTTTGTATCTCTAGCACATTGGCGCAGTTGGTAGACTTTCCAACATTGGAAATCAGGTGTTTCCAAATGAGATTGAATGACACTGTCAGTTTGAAACATGAAGTTGAAGTGTTCTTTTAAATGTATTTAAGGGTATACATTGGTTTTATTGGTTTCTAAGTATTGCTTTTGCTGAATCCCATGGGTTTTGATGTATTTTTATTGTTGTTAAATTTTTTTATAATTTTTATTGAGGCTTCCTTTTTAACTTATTGTTATTTAGGGCAGAATTCTAAAATTTTATGCCTACATATTTATTTTAACTTTTGAATCCTAATTCAATTGCATTACGGTAAAGAAAAAAAAAAATAAAAAAAAAACCAAATAAACATTCCCTATAGGGCGTTGATTGATTTTGGGACCTAGCACATGGTCAGTTTTTGTAATGTTCCACCTGTACTTGCAAAGAGTGTACATTTTCTATTTATTGGCTGGAGGGATGTATGTATATGTGCATAGGATCGAGGTGGTTAATTTGGTCATTCAAATCACCTATATCCTTTTCAATTTTTTAATTATGTTTGATATGTCAGTTTTCTGATACTGTTATATTAAATCTCCTGCCACAATGGTGGATTTGTCAGTTTCAGTAGTTTTTGTTTTATATTTTTGGCAGTTATGCTGTTGTTAGATACAATATTATTATTGTAACAAAATGTTGTGGATTGCTCCTTTTCTAAGGTCAAGTCTCTATCCCTGTTCTTGCCTTGCCTTAGGAAAGTATTTCTTCTCTGATATTATTGTTACAGGCTTTATTTTGGTTAGTATTCTCCTAGTATGTACATTTTGTCTATTTAATTACAATCTTTCTATATATTGTGTTTTAGGTGTGACTCTTCGAAGCTGCACATAGCTGGATTTTAAAAATATGCTCTATTAATTTATTCTTTAATATGTTCAGTTTAATCCATATAGATATATAGATAATGACTACTGATCTATTTGGACTTATTATTACTGTCTTATTTTGTGGGTTTTTATTTTATTTTATTTTTTTGAGACACAGTCTGGCTCTGTCAATCCAGGTAAAGTGCAGTGGTGTCATCTTAGCTCACAGCAACCTCAAACTCCTGGGCTCAAGTGATCCTCTTGCCTCAGCCTCCCGAGTAGCTGGGACTACAGGCAAACGCCACCACTCCTGGCTAATTTTTCTATTTTTGGTAGAGACAGGGTCTCGCTCTTGCTCAGGCTGGTCTCAAACTCCTGAGCCAAGGGCTCCTCCCACCCCGGCTTCCCAGAGTGTTGGGATTACAGACGTGAGCCACCGTGCCCGCCTTATTTTGTGATTTCTATTTGCCACTCCTTGTTTTTCTCCCATGGCCTTTCTCCTTGCTTTCTCTTGGACTGGAAAACACTGGTGTTTTACCAGTGTGAGGGTGTAGCTATTATGTTAAAACCTGCGCCGTACTATGCGTATATCTTAGTTTGTGCTTTCAGTAGTTACCATTGATCATATAACACGGGTACTTCCCGTGCATCATTTCAGCATGAAGTCGTGCCTGTTTCTCACCCCTCCTGAATACTAATGAACCTTAGTGTGTTGAAAATACCCACTGAACACCCTTCCCGCTCCCTATTTTATTATTGCCTAAGGTTTTCATTTTACCTTTGTGTAAACGAAGATATGCTAGTTTTTGCCTATCTTTGGTCAGTAGTTAAATTTACCACCATAGTTCGCCCATTTCCATTCTCACCATTGTTTCATGGGCTCCATGCTTCCCCTCTCGGTTCAATTTTTATTTCTTTGATGAAATACTTGAGCATCACTTTATTAGAGACTGTCATGGTCTGGATATGTGTTTATTTTGTTCTTTTTCCTAAACAACAGTTTAGGGAGCCATTCCTCCACTGTTTTTTGGCACCTGCTGGTGCTGAAGAAAATCTGCTGTAAATCTTATGCTGTCGCTTTGGTCGTTGGGTTGGTTGGTTGGTTGTTCCCCCGAACCCCCATGATAGTTTTAGGATTTTCTTGAGATTTTGCTGTGTCTAGGTGTAAGTTAGTATTTATCCTGCTTGGTGCTCGAGTGTACTTCCAAGTATGAGTGCATTCATACCTTCCTTCAACTGTACGAAAAAAGAACTATTTTAACTCTTCGAATATTGATTCTCCTATATTCTGTCCTTTTTCTCGAAGTGCCTATCAGATATATCTTGGAGCCTCTCATGTATCCTACATACTGATTAATTGATATTTCATTAAAAAAAATAAAACTCTTTGTCCTTTTGTTATTGTTGTTCTTTGGGTGAGTTTCTTAATATTTTAATATTTTCCAGTTTACTAGTTCTTTCCTGGTTGTACCCAGTCTGGAGTTTATCCCATCTATTGAGTTTTTCATTTTCGTGACACTATATTTTTTGTTTCTAAGATTTCTAATTTTTTATATCTATTTTTAAATTTCTGTCCTTTTGTGTAATTGCTTGCTTTTTATTAATAGAAGTTACTTCTTTATCATTTTGATAATATCTTCAACATACGTAAAAAGTCTGTCCTGTTGTTTCGTAAAATTATTTTTACCAGAAGTGAATTCATGTTATGTTATGTGATTTTGTTGGCTCTCTTTTTTGGTGTTATATTTTATTCCTGTGCTTTAGAATTTAAATGTAGGATGAATTTTAATTTTGGGGGGAGTATCTTTTTACCACTTTTGTGTTCACTTCTTTTTTTTTTTTTAAGACTCAGAGTCTCACTCTGTTGCCCAGGCTAGAGTGCAGTGGCGTCATCATAGCTCACTGCAGCCTCAAACTCCTGGGCTCAAGTGATCCTCCTGCCTCAGCCTCCAAGCAGCTGGGACCACAGGCATGTGCCACCACACCTGGCTAATTTTTTTATTTTTTGTAGAGACAGGGTCTCACTATGTTGGCCAGGCTGGTCTCAAACTGCTGGCCTCAAGTGGTCCTGCCACCTCGGCCTCCCAGCATGTGGATTAAAGGCGTGAGTCATCGCACCCGGCCCTTACACTCACTTCTGTTTAATGGCTGTGGCTTCTTCCATCCGGCTTCCCAAGGTCTGGATACAGAATAGTGGTTTCTGTTCTGCGGTGATACCGGGGATATCCGGATCCAGCCACAGAGCTGGGGGATGACTTGATTTACTCTTTGTTTTCCAACCTCCCTGGGCCTGCGGATTGTCACATGTGGTAGCATCAGACAGTGGTTTGCATCTGGATATTTTTGTTTCCAGTCTCATTTTCCTTCCCATCTCCTGGCTTTAAGCAGAGCTTGCGTCCAGGCTCTTGTCATATGCAGCACTTTTAAATCTCTTTTTACCCAACGGACCAGACTTCTGGCTGCCCTGGCCCGTGCGTTCAAGAAGTGCAGCAGGCCTGAGGCTTCAGCCTTGCCCGGCACGTTGCGTTTCTATTCATTTTCAGGATGACAGAAGACGTTTATTCTGTTTTTGAGCATTGTTTATCTTCCCGGTTTTCTTTTTGATATTTAGTCTATCATTGCAGTGTTTTCAGAGCATAGGGAGTGCATCTGAGTTGAATTTATCTAATCATCTTAGCCAGATTAGAAACTTAAGTATTGATGTTTAGCTTCTAACACCTAAAAGAAATAACCCTGTAACCTTGGGATGAGGCTAGGGCCCCTGTAGGAAGGGATCAAGCCTATCATTTTCATCCTTATATCCCAAGCACCTGTAGCAGTACCTTGCAAATAGTAGATGCTCAACAAACAGTATTTGTTGAATGATTGGCATGTCAAATATGGTCAAGTGGCCTAAATAGCTATGCCATGTGTGTGTTTATGTTTACTGTATCAAAACAGCTGAATTTCACCGGGAAATTCAGGAAGAGCAGAAGAATGATCATGGCTCTTACCTGTGACTTCTGTTGGAAGCAATCCCATGTGTTGCCTCTTTCTGAACAAGAAAGGTATAAAATCTCACTACTTTCTGTTCTTGAAAATAGAAACACCCCTTCATCTATTAGACACTTTGCTTTCTGAAAGTGAGAATGTGTTCAGATTAAAGAGGTTTCAGGTGTAACTCTTAATGGTAAAGGGGTTTTCAAATGGATATTTTGAAATTTATTTAAAATAGAGATCCATGTGTGGGTTTCTGTGATTCCAGTAGCTACGGGAAATTACAGGCAACTCTGACACACCATCCGAAAACATAGTGACTTAAAACAAAAATCATTTATTTAGTTTCCAATTCTGTGGGTCAGCGGTTCGGGCTGGTGCACTGGGGGTGTCGGCTGGGATGGCTGATCCCTGCAGGGCTCTGTCACCTGTGCCCTCAGCTGCCGGGGTAGCCGCGGCCTGGTGGTCTGAGACGGCTGAGCTGGGACGGCTGATCTCGGCTCCACGTGTTCTTCCTTCTCCAACCTTCTCTCACTGGAGCCCAGGTTCGTTCACAGAGAGGGGTGAAGTGGACCTCAGGGATCGAGCAAAAGTATCTATGAAGCCTCTTTGAAGCTATAAAGTGTTTATGAAGTACAAACTTGGTGTTCACACCGAGTGGCTTACACTGTTCTATTGGTCAGAGCACATCGCAGCGTGGAAAATAGACTTCCCTTTGCGACGGGAGAGCCGCAGGCCTGTGGCCGTCTTCGCCATCCGCCATGGCAACAAAACGTGGAGGCCCCGCTCCCTCCCCCAGGGGAGCTGGCATCACTCTCATTAGATCCTCACAATATTACCTCTGAAGTTAAGAACCAGTGTTTTAGGGGATTTCACTACTGAATGACAGCAAGAAAAATGCTGAGATGCTCTCATTGACAGACACCTCTGTTTAAAACACTACTTGGTGCGTGGAAATGAGATTCTTGATTTTTTTTCCTCTTGAAAGCTATACCTTATATAATTCTTTCTGACTACGATACCCAGCCTGAAAAGTTAGAATTCTTGTCCAGTGTATCAGTTAGCTGCTAGCGCATAACAAACCAAAATTTAGTGGCTTCAAACAGCACCGTGCACTGGGCTCCTGTTTCCACAGCTCGGCAGAGGCGGCTGGTCTCCCTGGACGCTCTCCAGGTCTGCCATCAGCTGCAGGTCAGCGGGCGGTCCGATTCTGGGGACTGACCGTTTGTCATGAGGGGGGGTGTCTGGGCCACTGGTCTCTCTCCATCCAGCAGGTTAGTCTGGGCTTGTTCGCAGGGTGGCAGCAGGGTTTTAGGAGAGTGTGGGGCAGCATGCAGGGTCTCTCGAGGTCTGGCGAGGCTTGTCCCTGTGGGGTCAAAACAAATCACATGCCCACCCTAGACTCACTGGGTGGGAAGACAGAGTCCAACTCTTGTGAGAAGAACTGCAGAGACGCAGGACAGGGAGGATGGAAAACCCTGGCCCTTTTGTAATCTTCCATGTCTCCTCTCTTCAAGAAATTCCTTCTCATACCTCAAATTCAAAACGCGGGTCTCCACTTACATTGCTCCTGTTAAATGGTGATACAGGGTGTGCTGAGGTGGTGATCACATTCGCGTTTAAAACAACCTGCAATCCCGTCACCTGTTATTGACGGCACCCCCTTTGCTACTGATCTTTCTATTCGTATTAATATTTTAAGGGCATAACTAAATTATGTTGATGTTCTTTTCTAAAGAAAGTGATTTAACATATTTTTTCTTCCAATCCGCCCTCCTTGTTCTTCAGTCCAACCCACTGGTGGCCAGAGTTGCTTTTCTAAAAGGTTTCTCTAGCAGCCTTGTGTTCGGTGAAGAATCTTTGGGGACGTCTCGCTCATACCCTGTATCTTGGCATCTGAGGCTGTGATCTGGCCTCTGCCTACCTGAAGGTTTCGCTTCCCTCCATTCTCCCTTGAGCAGTAATTTTCACAGTGAAACAAAATTTCCTGCTGTTTTTTGAGCACATTTGCCCTACACTGGTTGTTCTCAACTGTCCGATGACAGTTTTGGTTGTCACAACGGGGTGTGTGTGTGTGTGTGTGTGTGTGTACACGTGCTGGTGACACGCAGTGGGCAGAGACCAGGATGCCACTAAACATCCCACAGAGCTCAGGACAGCCCCCACGGCAGCAAACTGTGTGGTCTGAGTATCAGCAGTGCGAGGTTGAGGAAACCTGCCCTACACATTCCGGCTTCGGGGTCTTTGTTTTGTGGGGCTTCGTCCCAGAAGGCCCTTCCTTCGGTGCTTCCTGGTGAAATGTCCCCTGTCCTTAAAAAGCCAGCGCAAATGCCAAGTCTTCTAGGAAAGAGGTCCTGTGTGGCCCTGCTCCCAACGCTGTGGGCTCTGCGTCCATTCCGTGCATCACCGAAGTGTCCACCACTTGGTATGTTTGCAATAATTTATGCATAGTACTATTAATTTTTAATTGTTCGTACTGTTCCTCCCTTGTACTTTAGTTGAGAGTCTGTGTTTTAAGTCTTTTGCTGACCTGTGTGTTCCCGGATGACAAGGATCCTATCCTACCCTTGCTTGTGCTAGAGCACTTACCATGTGCGTTACACATAGTAGGTTCACAATAAATATCTGTCGAGTCAGTGAGAAATGCGTGTCTTCCCACATATATTTACTCCTTCCCACAGTTTTCTTAAAGGACTGAGTTCAAAAAAATCCAACAATTTGAATCCAAGCTTTTTTTGTTTTTGTTTTTAATAATTTAGATCAAAAACCGTTATAAGGAATCATTGTACGATGCAATTACTTATGTTTATTTCTTTGCAGCTATTTAGTGAAAAAATAAGTGGTGCTGAAGGAACGAAACTAGACGACGAGTTTCTGGACATGGAAAGGGTAAGAGCATGTTGGTGCATAAACTGTACTAGAAGTTGACTTTCGTTGTGGTGTGAGATATACTGCTACTCTGAGGGATATTAGTTGGAAGGGAAATCTAGAATGTTGAAATTGGCGTGGATTACGCCATGCGAAAGGCAATACTTCCCCACTTCCCAGCCCACATCAGCCCCTTGCCCGGTCACACATCCAGTCCAGGCAGGGCACGAAGGAGACGGGATGTGGCTCACTCGCGCCCTCCAGTGGCCAGAAGTCAGAATGCGCAAAAGATGGGCAATCTTGGCCACGAGTTACTGCAAGGCCGAAGTAATTGTGGTTATGTTCATGTATCTGGGAGAATCAAAATGTATTTCTGGAATAAGACCCTTCAAATATGCAAAGATTGATGTACTGTGTGGGAGACTCAGACTCTGTTCCCAGGTGTTGCAGCAGCTGCATAACAAATAACTACCATCCTGGTTCTGCCACTTAGAACTAGCCATGCAGACTCGGATAAGTCATTTCCTCTTTTTTAAACTGTGATCCAAGGATGACAACGTGTGCCCTGCCTGCTTCACATAGATGCTGTGATAATTATGAAAACATTAATGTACTTGAAAGAATTTTAAAAAATATGACTGGCTTATACAGAAATGATTGTAACACGCCCCAAAGAAAGACTATAGTCTCTGTCCCTTCACGTGTTTCCTGGTCATCGTGCAGAGAAGCTGAGGTGGGGGCAGGGCTGGGACCAGCAGTAGCTGCCAACTTACTCAGGTTCCTCCCTCTTTGTCTGGGGCCCTTCACACACAGCCTCGTTTTCATAATTAGGCTCCTCAGAGGAGAGGGGGAGGAGAGAAAGCCTTAGGACTGCCTACACGTCAAGGCTGCGGGATAGCAGGGAGCAGAGGTGGGAGCAGGAGCAGGGAAGGAAGTCCAGCCCGGCTGCGGCCTGGCCAAGGGCTCTCTCAGGATGCCTGGCCCCAGCCGGCCTGTCTTCTGGGAGTTCCCTTTTTTCTGGATGAGAGGTGTAAAGTTTCTAGAAATGTCAGTGCCTTGAAGGGGAAAACTTAATTTGCTCTTGATTTTGGAAAAAAGTTCATTTCTAAAAATCAAAAACCATAGAGACATTTTCATATCATTTACATACTCTAAATTACTTTAAAAAAAACTCCTATTAGACAAAGATACGATGCACAGCTTTATTACTAACAGAATGATTCAGTGGAAATGTTAAATTGAGAAGCATATTTCAGGAGTTTCAGTTTGAGTTGATGGCTTGAGATTCCCTCTTGTTCACCTCATTTTCCCTTCAAACATCCCAGTGAGTGACAGAAGAAATATAAATATGAAATTTATTATCTGTTTTATTACAGCAGTGAAAAGTATGGAAATGTATAATACATGACCAGAAGTTTTAAGGAGTCTCTGGAAGAGATACATTAGATGGTAGCAGACCCACCTACAACATAACACAGAAATGACAAAGTAACGGAAAAAATATTACACGATAAATGCTAAACATATAAAAATAGAGCAATAGTAACATCAAAGTAAAATTTGATGTAAAAAAGCACTAAATGGAAAAATTCTTTTTTTAATTATAGAAAGGTAAAGTCAATATAGTCTATCACGAAATTAAAATAATTATGAACCATTTTGTACTACATAACATAGCATCTAAATTTACAGTAATGTGTAGGCTCATGAAGGATTTGCATAAAATATGATTAATATTAATAACTCATATTACAAAGAGATATGGATATTGGCATTCCCCAAATGAAGAATGCACATTCTTTCCAAAAATTCATTTGGAGCAATTACAATAATTAATTATGTACTAGGCTACAGGGAAAAAAACTCAGTAAGTTTCTTAAAGTAAAATCATAGAACACAAAAATTACAAGGAACATATAGCTTCTAAATTCTGAATGTTTGGAAATTTTAAAACATGTAAAAATAATTCTTAGTTTAAAAGGAAATGAAAAAGTAAAATTACAGATTAGTTAGTCATGAGTGTCAGAATTCTATATGTGAAAACCTGTGATAAATGGCTAAATCTTAAATGCATTATGTAGTAGAAAATAAATTTTGGGAGAAATGAAATCATGCAATCCAAGAAGCTAGGAAAGTAAGAACAAATTAAATCACTTTAGGTAGAAGGTAGAAATCAATATAAATAAAAAGAGAGATTAATAAAATGGAAAACAGTAACAATAAGAAGATAGAAACAATAAAGCCAAGAGTTGTTTTTTTTTTCTGGGAAAGCCATAAAATGATAAATTTCTACTAAGTATGACCAAGAAGGAGCGAGGGGAAAAACGCAAATATATTACAAAGAGAATAGGAAATAGGACAAATCCACAGATACGGATTTTTTTTGAAGAGAATACCATAAACAAACCGGGGCTGCTAGCAGCTCTGTAATGCGGGGACTAGGTCCGTGAGCCTCGGTGGCACAGACTTTAGGACACCTTTTGGACAGGGAACCAGCATTAAATGGGAATTGCAAATGTAATCAGCCAAAAAGGAGGCCTCTGCACCAAAATTATTTCACAAAAATAATTTTCACCTCTTTACTTACCTCTATTTGATCAGATATTTGCCTAACACTTTGTTAATTTGAAAACGTGCACACACACACAGACTCACACACACACAATAATATCCCTTGTTATTCTGGGAGGGAGATTTTTGTGTCTTTATTTTTAAACTACAGGAGTTATTTTTTTCAGTGTTCATCTTGACGGCTCGTATTAACCAGAATGTTCAAGGGGCCTCTCGAACCTGTAGAGGGTTTGTTTATCTCTGGCGTCGACGCCCAGCCTGTCCTGAGAGCATCTCCAGTGTGTGCGTGTCAGGGCCTCGAAGGCTCTTGCAAGTTTTTTGGCCACGTGTTTCTTGCCTTTTTTTTTGTTCCCCAAAAGATATAAAAGGATCTAAATTAGAAAATATCCCCTCTCTAATTCCTCTCACCATCACCTTTCAGAGGTGACTCAGCTTCCTGGCGGTTTTTCCTGTCCAGAGAGGGTTGTGACATCAAAGGGAACACTGCGTTGTGTTTTAATCAATATCTAACTTATTAAAGTTGTAAATCTAAAACTAGTTTTTCTTAAGCTTTAAACTGACCTCAACAAGTCTTTTTTACAAATTCATTAATTTTTGCACAAAAACGACAGTCATTTTAGTTAATTTTCATTTTAGGTTCTATTCACTCACAAGCTTAGCAGAGTCAGTCCTTGAATATTTACCGTCAGTTACACAATTAAGCAAATTCCCACAGACATTTCTAACAACAAACTGTGCAAATGAGTCATTTCCTCTTTTTTAAACTGTGATCCAAGGATGACAACGTGTGCCCTGCCTGCTTCACATAGATGCTGTGATAATTATGAAAACATTAATG